>NC_066846.1:4465008-4519288 GCF_001640805.2 Lates calcarifer
GTGTGTTTGTGTTTGTGTTTGAGGGGGAGGGGAAGAGGAGTTGACTGAGTCTGTGAGAAGCTGCCACAGGGAGGTTACAGTCAGGAGAGCCAAGAGCTGTCACAGATGATGAGCTCTGAAAAATATTATTACAGAAAATAATTAGCATAAAAGCTTTTATTTTAAATTTTTACATCTCGGAAGTGTGAACTGTTACGCCAGCGTGTGCCCTGCGACCTGCGTTGACCCCGCGGTTGCCGGGGTCCCGCGGTCGCCACTCCCCCGACGGGCGCCGGTGCGAGGGCCCGTTCAACGCTGCTCGCAGCTTTAATTATTATTACTACCACTACTTACATGTTGTCCTTCTCTTAAGCCCACCCCCTATCCCCCATCCCTCTCTGTCTAAACTCCCACCCCTCTCTATCTAAACCCAACCAATTGAGGCAGATGTCCGCCCACCCTGAGTGCAGTTCGGCTCAAGGTTTCTGCCTCTTAAAAGGACGTTTTCCTTGCCACAGTCGCCTAGTGCTTGGTCATGGTGGGATTTGTTGGGTCTCTCTCCATAAATTTTAGAAGATAAAGAGTGCGGTTCTAGATCTGCTGTATATGTACAGAGCCTTGAGATAACTTCTGTTGTGAATTGGCGCTATATAAATAAAATTGACTTGACTTGAATGTGTGAACACCCCATAGACCAGCAGGTGTCAGTGTGAATCTACAACTCAACACAATCAAATCTGAAGGCTACATCACAGTTGTCTGCACCCACATAGTGGGTAAACAAGACAATATAAAACCACATTTCCTGGCATTTGTGCACAGCGACAATTAGTACTGATTGAAAAGACTGATTGGATTGTGTCTGCTTTTCAATTTGACAGCCTCAGTTGTTCTTATGTTTGGAAACTTTTGCTTCACTTGCCTTTCTTTTCTTGATGTCTTGATGTCTGAACATCTGTAATAATATGGTAGCTATGTGTAAGCACAGTGTGTTTTTTCTTTTAGTGTTGGATAAGACAGCAGAGAAGCACAGCTACACTACTATCTTGTACTTAAAAAATACACAGAGCTACAGATAATAGCATAGAGAGTGATGTAAGGAGTGACCCGGGACTAAATTTAGTTGCAATTGCAATATAGACATTAATACTTCTTCTTAATAATTAATGATTGAATAATTTAATTCATTTTAGAAAAAAGAAACATAAAAGATACTAATATTATCCTACTGTTCTGGTTCTGCACCCTGTACTGTAGACTGTACAACTGATATGCAGGGGGGGGGGTTACACCCAGGTACACCCCCCTCAAATCTACACCCTCCTGTCCTCATCTTGCTGTCCAGTTGTTGTCTTTCCTTTTCATCCAAAGCCAGGATTTCCTTGCTTGTTGGATGAAGCAAACCCTCGCTGCCATCCTCTTCAACAGACTGGCAGGAATTTCATTTATGATTGTGGTGACACTTAAAGTACTATCTGCACAGCACCTTTAATTTAATTCAGCACTGCTTAGCACTGATGAGGATAGTACCATTTATCTGTAATTCAGACTGATGTCCAAAGTGTCTTCTGAGGGTTGCTGTAATCGTTCAGTATCGCTTTAGACATCCACTTTGTCTTGTCCCAAAGCTACAAAGTTAGGAACGTGCTGTGACTTTTTTCCTATAATTGCTGAAAACTGACTGACTTTATTTTCCACTGATGGAAAGACTTAAGATGAAAAAGCAGAGCGCTTGTTTGAAAGAATGTCAAAGCACAAAGTCATCATGACATAATAGTCTGTTGTTTTCCTGTTATTTTAGCATTTTCAGGTCAGTATCCTTACATGGTCGTTAGTTATTTTTGTAGTGGTTTGTTAAAAGGTCATCTGACCCCTCTCTAATGCCAAAAAGCAGCCATGTGTGCAAAACAAAAACTGCACCGGAAAAGTTTGTACTGCTGAAAAAAACACAACACATTTGACATTCTTAAACTCTGACGAGAATGATTATGGAACAGTAACCCACAAATATTTTTGTTCTCTGAGATCATACGATCTACTCAAATTATACAACATAAAGCTTTATAAATTACAACTGTCATTTCCTCGATGACATTTTCTTTTCGGACACCAGAGACCTAACAGGTTGTATTTATAGGCCTGATTCTGAGAGGTCTTAGGGGTTTGACACTATAAGCTGTACTTCATCTTCTGAGAAGACTTTAAGTTCCTTTTGAGGTTTGTGACTTCCTATTATCGTACATATACGCCCATAAGGCTAGTTCTGGGTCATACAGTAACATAACATGACAGATACCTCATCAGAATCTGACAAACAGGTAAGTAATTTCTTTGTGGGGAGGGGGGCCGTGTGTTTGTACAAGGAGGTCAAAGGGAGGAAATTAGAGGTCATTCATTTCAGCCATTTCAGTTTCACAGTCAGTCTTGTGAGTCAGCCACATGTTCCATTTTTCACTCATAACCATTTTTAAGACTAACTGAATGTTCATTAGAAATAGGTGATGCTTGATTATTTGTTCTTTCTGCAAAAGTTAGATTTTGAGACATAACATCAGACTTTATATAGTTTTGTCTTCATGCAGAGTTTGCATCAGCAGCAGAGTAGTAACCACAAATGTCTTTAACAGGATATGCCACAGTTAATACAGTATGCTTATCAGTAATTATGTGTGGTTTTGATTTTATTACAGAATGTGGGACTCAATAACATGCAGATAGTTAAATACCGGTGATATGTTCTGTTAGACAATCAGACAGGGTAACACATACACTGGTAACCTTGAATAGAATTGCAGAGAGGATGTGGGAAATATGAAAGATAAGACTGCAGAAAAATGCAGTGGCACCAGAAAGATAGCAAACTGAATTAGAAATGCCTTTTTCTGAGAGAATAAACTGCTCTACGGTGGAGCTGCTTTGAAAAGTACAAAAAAAAGGTTTTGCTCAACTTCAGGTTCACATATAACGTACTGAATACACTCAGTTGTCACTACCTAAAACGAATGCGGTCTAATACAACAGCCCTGCAATAAATCCTCTGTAATTGCGGGGGTACATTGGAGTTTTTTTTTAAATGAAAAATATTTTTTTCTCAATGTTTGCAAAGATGTAAAGCTATTAGAAGGTGAACTTGCAATCACAACTGTAATTGGAATTGTTATACACTGAAAGAAGCATATCTGCAGTATATAATCTTCAGTGTATGAGCAGCCACACTTAAAATGGGTGAGATGGTTTTAATTTGTGGCTGATTGGTGTATGTTATCATGATTACTGTATACACAGAACAGCCACAAAGTCATATATGCATACACGTAACCAAATACATCTTGATTTTTTTGTGCTAATTATTTGCTTTGGTAATGATTTTAGTTCTTTAGAGGTAATTGACTGATAAAGTCAACTTAATGCAAAGTTTTTAGGCTTCAATAATAGGTTTATGTTTTGAACAGCCTATGAGAACCAATACATTTAGCACCTGAGGTGTGAAATATTGATGATCAGCTGACTTTGCCACTTCCTTTCTTGTTTATACCATAACTATTCTTTATCTTTTTCTATTTATATGCATATTGCTGGTCTATAAAGAACTAAGAAATGATAAATTAAAAGTTAAGCCATTACTTATAACTTAAAAACAACTTTTAAGTGTTGATTTTTTTAAAAACCAACATGCACACATCATTTGCATGCAGAAGCCTGAGTCAGCTGGAAGAATAACACACTCATTTTCATCTCAGCCTGCTTCTGCGAAACGCAATACAGTTTATGACAAATGTGATAATGTGTTTGAGACTACAACACGACTTTTGCATAATTAGAACCACAAACTGTGAACATTAGACATTTTAGAAACCAGTCTTTTTCTGTATATTTTTTATTTACAGTGTTGCTTCAAAACAGATCCTATCGCTTGTATATAAATATCAATTGCAAATTGCATGTTTAGTTTTACAAGCTCTAATCTCTGTTGTAGATCTCAGCAGTGTGAAGCAAAACGCAAAGCAAAAGTTAAAGGACCAAGACGTTTCCCTCCACGATGGTAGTCTCTCCTTACAACCAGACGGTCAATAACAGAACCTCACCAAACGAAACAGAGTTGAGTTCTTTGAATTTTTTTACCATTTCCCTCCATGGCTTGTTCTCCTCTATCGGCATCATCGAAAACCTCCTCATCATCGGAGTTGTGGGCTTCCACGTCCGCCGCTCTGTCATCAGCATCTGGATCCTGAACCTCGCAGCCTCTGACCTGCTGGCCACTTCTTCCCTGCCCTTCTTTACCCTCTACATGGCACGAGGCAACACCTGGACGTTGGGCGCAACCTTCTGCCGTATCCATTCCTCCATCTTCTTTCTCAACATGTTTGTCAGCGGCTTCCTGCTGGCGGCCATCTCTACGGACCGCTGCCTGGTTGTGCTGAGACCCGTCTGGGCACAGAACCACAGGAACACCCAAATTGTGGGGAGGATATGTGGGGTGATTTGGGCCTTGGCTGCGATCTGCACGATCCCCTTCTACATGTTCCGTGACACCATTCACCTATCCAATGGCAAAATTCTCTGTTACTACAAATATGATCGATTCCTCCCACAGGGCTCATATGACCAGGAAGCTTTACGTAAGCATCGCAAAGAGGCCTTGGCCTTCATGAAGCTCTTTCTAGCCTTCCTGATCCCTCTACTAATCATCATCCTCAGCTATGCTGCCGTGAATTCCAGCTTGGCGCGCAGAGGCTGCCGACGCTCTTTCCGTTTTGTTCGACTGGTAGTGGCCGTGGTGGTGAGCTTTGTACTCTGCTGGGCTCCATACCACATCTTCATCATCATAGAGGTGATGTCTCCCAGTGGGCATCCTGCACAAGCGTTGGCAAGCAAGGCCCTCCCAGTCTCAGCAACCATTGGCTTCCTTAACAGTGTCCTCAACCCCATTCTGTATGTGTTCAGCTGCCCTGACCTGTGTAATAAGATTAGACATTCCCTGGGCGCGGTGATGGAGAGTGTTCTGGCTGAGGATCTGGCAGAGCTGGCCCGGCGCCGCAGCACTGCTCGCAGCTCCATCAGCACTACAGAGGTTGTGATGAAGCAGAGGAATTCCATTGCAACCCCGTGTTTGAAAACAGAGCAAGAGCAGAATGCAAGCGAGTGAATTCTCTAATAGTGGCCAGGTTTTCACTCACCTCAACTGCCTGCATGAGAGATATTCCCCCTGTTTTATAACTATAAGCTCACCTTATTGTAGCAAGAAACCCACCAAGTTTCTGATCTGCTCCAGTTTGAATTTGCTGTTATGCAATTTAATCTGTTTATCTGTTGTCTTTTGGGGATAATGTACATTCCAAGGCTTCACTCTTAGCAGTACAACAATATTTTATACTCATCATTCTGCTGTTGCAGACAAATACAGTTTTCATTCACCTCATGCTGCTTTCCTAATTCCCTTCGCAACTTTATGTTCCTAATAGGCTTTTAATTTATAACATAGGTGAGAGGTATTCTTTTTCATTGATGCCGACTTGCTAGTTTTTACAGTGGAGTAGTTTTTGGACACTGTTGTACTGATGGAGTTAGTGGAGTTAGTACATTTTTACTGTGTATCATCCTTCCTTAGTACTTCTTATCCAGCCTTTAGTAGGGATTATTTGTGCTGGCCAGACCCTATCATGACCATTATTTCAATACTGAATCCTGATTTCATGGCACCTCAAAGTGTTTGATGCTTGATTGATATGTAGATATATCGTTGCTTCTTTTGTCTCTCGCTTGTAAAAAGAGTTTGAGCTGTGAGTCATAAGCATGAGGTCTCTCACTAGATGTTATCAGTAGCTGTGGGAGCTGACACAAGCACATTTGTGAATTTCCTCATTGTAAATATAACCAAAAATGGATGTCTTAAATGTTATATTTTACATCTTACTGTTCTCCTTTCGAGCAATATCTATACTTTTTAATGTGGTAAAGTGGCATTTTAAACATTAATAAACAAAAAGAAAATCACTCTGGTGTTGCAGTATGACACCTCCTTTGCAATTAAAGAACCACAATCATGCTTGTGTTTCCGTGGTGATTCACACCAGTTCTTTTGCCAGTAACTGACAGCAAACAGGTGAGAAAACATGCATCTTAATTGTACTGAGTTATAAACTTAACAGTAAAGAACAAATTGAATTTGAAATTTCCATAACTGTTTATTTCCATACACAGGTCAGTCTCTTTAAAGCAAACATCTTTAAGCAAATTCCAGGTCATGTTTCAGACAGTTAAATGGCTCTACTTTGAAGGAACAGTGATTATCAAAAAATGTCACTTCATTTTTTTACAAATAAGAAACTGTGAATTTCTATATTTGTAGTTAATTATACAATATTTAGGTTATTGTCAGCAACAGTTCAAGTCTTTGCACATCTCTGAAATATTTCGGTTTTCCTCAGCCTCTGAATGAGTATTTAGGTGACTAAATGAGAAACTGAAACTAAAAACTGTACAAGTAGAATTCTTTGGATGAAGAGGGGGAAATACTCAGAGGCAAATTTATGTATTCACTGAGAGCTGAAACTCACACTGCACATCTATTTCCACTGGGTGGTGCAGTTGCTTCGACTGAATAGCAGGAATAAGGTCTGTGGTCAAATCCAAGTTATACTACTAGGAGATTATTATGTCCAGTTCCACTCTCTCCCTGGGTGTCCGAGTGAGCCCTGGTGCTGAGGGTCATCTTTTTACGGGTGTTTTGCCCCCTTCCCAGACAGGGCAAGGACCTTTGCAGCTCTAGCCGAGCATCAGGGCACAGGAAGATGTAGAAGAGGGGATCCAGCAAGGTGTTGAGGCTGGTCAAACCGTAGCACAGGCGATAGATGAGGAAAATGGAGCGCTCAAATCCACACGGCTCGTCAGTCAGCAGCAAGGACACAAACCTGTATCCGCCCACGAGGTGGTAGGGCCCAAACACAACTATGAAATTGACAGTGATGACAACCAGGATGCCCACGATTTTGTGGCGCTCATGGTCGGAGAGGGAAGGGGATCGTCGTAGTGTCACCCCGATGTGGGCGGATGTGTAGCTGAGGGAGGAAGCACAAATGCAGATAAAACCTCAGCCTGATCATCAGAATATACAAAATGACATAGCGTTCCCTAAAGACAGACAAAAATGAGGTTTCCTTTGTTAAACCCACAGGATGCAACACACAAAAAAAGGTAGCTCAGTATCACAAAGATTTCCTGATACTCCCCGATTAACATTCACATCATTTTTTTCAGATTTAACACAGATTTAACACACACTTTCAACTTGAAGTTGGTAAATAATCTGCTTCTGACAATTTAGATGCCTTAGACTTGAGAGAAGTTCTTGTGTACTGGAGACTCATTTAAGCACAGAACCTTTACATAAACAGGTTTGCAAACAATATTACATGTGGGGGATACAACAGGAACATCCCCACTAGGAGCTTGGGGTTAACTCACCCTAGGATGGCACAAGGCAGCAGAAAACCAAGGACCACGGTGGTGATCTTGAAGTGGGCATATCTGGGGCTGACGGGGTACTGCTCCAGACACAGCTTTCTGTCAGCATCAAACACTGATGGTAGCAGCCCACTCAGACAGAACAGGAAGGTCAGGGTCCAGACGGCTACACCTGACATTACTGCCACCCTGACAGTCCGGACCCTGCGGCTGCTCAGCGGGTACACGATGGCCAGGCAGCGGTCCAGCGCTATCAGGCAGAGGAACATGACGCTGGCATAGACGTTCACGTAAAACACATAGCCAACCAGCTCACAGGTCAGCTGGCCATAGGGCCAGCTGTGCGCACCCTGAAGGTAAAGAATCCACAGTGGCAGGGTGAGCAGTTGGAGGAGATCTGACAGCAGCAGGTTGAGGATGTAGACCAGCTGACAACCTCCCCCACCTGAGCGACCCAGTTGATACAGTCCCCAGAGAGACAACAGGTTGCTGGGGAGACCCAAAGAGAAGATCAGTCCATAGATACAAGTCAGGCCAAATGTGTCTGTGTCCAAGGGAAGGTTGCAACTGTCATTGGACATGTCTCTGTTGGTTAAATACCTGGCATGAGAAACTAGAAACCTCACTCAGACATTGACTGGCACTTTCAGGGTGATGCGTTGGTGTAGAAATACCAATTCATTCTCTCAGAGCAAAAGAAAAGACAAAAAGTCTCAGTTGTTATCAGTTTGACTCATCGACTTGTCATTGGTCCATTGTGTAATATTCATAAATACATTCCTATGTGGAGAAGGTCAGGCTCTAACTTCTTGCTTCCAGTGAACCAGCCTCCATAGCATCCAGGATCCATCAGGGGAAAGAAACACCTGCAAAGCAGATAGCATGCAAATTCTCAGATGGTTTACTATCAGCAGGTGCATGGGGAATTAATCCAAATAATACAAACCAAGACTTTTCACTCACCTCTCTAAGATGTTAGACCAACTTAGTTCCACGAAAGCTTGCTGCCTGCTCTGCAGCTTGGTGACCTGTGCTCATGAAATGCTGGGAACATGGTGTCTTGACCAAGCCTTGTCTATTCTGTGATCGTTTCCTCCACAGGAAACCTACTTCTTCAGCTTTAAAGGCAACATCCTGAGGCAGGAGAACGCCTTTCTGCCAAAGAACAAAAACATACACTCTCTCTTTCTCTGCGTCTCCCTCTCCTTACTCCAGTAGTAGACAGGATGATTGAGGTGGACGGGGACTGCAAGGGGAGGAACTAATGTAGGGTGTCCACTAATGCCCTTTAGATAGTTGGCTGTTGGCTATGAGCCATTAAACACATTAACCCCTCTGCTATATGTTGTCTTTAAACATGCTTTTCAACACATTTGAATATTGTTTCTGCCATGTAAGTATCCAGGAATTTCATTTAACAGCTTTAGGTGTGTTTCATTACTAAACACTAAACAGGGTGTTATATTTTTCTGCTTATCTTGTGCATCTTTGTGTGTATGTACAAGATGTCTGTCTGTGTGAGGAGATGGTCAACGTACGTGTGTTGTGGGGACCTAAACCTATAAACAGGTTTAGGTAAGTGCAAGTCAATAAAATTTAAGGTGAAGATCTGTGTGTGTGTGTGTGTGTGTGTGTGTGTGTGTGTGTGTGTGTGTGAGAGAGAGAGAGAGAGAGAGAGCTGATCGACAGATGAGATTTAAAAAACCACAGAAAGAGAGAGCGTGTAAACAACCCTGTAGAAGAGATCAGTAAAAGTAGAAGTTAAATAACATGTAAAACTAAAACTAAACATTTTTCCTCTTCAGAATCAATTCAATTAATACAGTTTGTAGACTGTGAACATGTTAAATTTACCCAAGATAAATTTTTCTCAGGCACCACAGGGAGAAAAAAAAGCTTACACAATTGAAATTGTGTGGCTGAAGAATGGGTATGTCGAGACAATGGGTGTTAGGCAATATTTTTACCACATGGTTTCAAAGGGAGGAGGGTCTAATCACTCATTTTGTTTCCTTTAAATGTCACTGATCTCTGATTTATCGAATAACACACTAATAAACCAACCAGTCTCCTGAGATATTACTACCACCCTATGCTCTCCGGAACTCTGGATAAAGGTCTCCATTGCCCCCTTTGTGGACCATTTTGGGCATGAGACAACACATATCAACTATACACTACACAAACAACAGATCAGCTTTAGGGGGAAGTGTCCCTGGAGAAGGTTCCAGTAGAGACACAGCATGATAAGTTGCTCCCGCAGCAGTCTGGCTGCATAGTGCAGGAAGTCGTCTGTTCTCTACTGGAATTGCCCTGAAAGAGAGAGTTGTACGTACTGTGTGCACATAGAGTAGGGAACACTGGTTTAAACTTTGTCTATTGAAAACAAGAGACAAAGTTTAAACTCTTGAACTTGGGTCTCACTACAGTTATGCAGAACGAAGATCATACAGGAAGCTGCAATGTGAAAAACTGACAGCCTCATCGCTTCATCTTTCTGCCACTCAAAGTACCGACACGAGTTTGTGGTCACGGTATTTGCTGGCATGAGGACAGAAAAAAAGTTGGGTAAGGGGAAATAAATGGGAAACTACGTACTCTAATATGCTTCATATGCTACTGTAAACAACCGCAACACAATATTAATTTTATTATATGTTCTTTCTTCTAATATCTGCTTGTTCAGTGTGGGAAACATATGAGGTTATGGCATGAATACTGAAGCGCCCACTTCGACTGTTGCAACCAATTTTGCATCATCACCTTAACACTTCATCTGGGGCCCTCTGTAGGTGGCTCTGTGGGATAATGTGTGAACCACAGTATATACTCTCAGCACATAGTGGTGTTATGCAACCCATTTTCCATGTCATTTCATTTGCGCTTGTCTTTCCTCTGAATCACCACCATACTGAACACCCCAATCACTGAACAAAAATATTAGTTTTTCTCTTTATTTTTTTTTTCCCAAATGGGAGACAAACATTCCAAACTGACTTGGAAAAGCATTTCACCGGAACATGGTGAACCATCTTCAGCTCTGTTGCCAGTTTCATTTTAACCAAATGACTTTTTCTCCTCAGTGCTTGAGCTCTCTGTTTGACCTGGCCCAAGGTTGTTTTCCAAATTTAGCAGCTACAAAAACAATGAACACCACAATCTCACATTTGTTTGTGGTTTACAGTACTGAACTCAGTGATCTCATGATAAGACTCCATGTGATTGCAATTATAATCTGTTTAAAGGTACAGTGTAGCCTATAGTATCTGCCATTGACAATTAAACATGTTTAACGTGTTCATGTTATGACAATATCTTGATTTGTAGGCACATATTGTATTTAAGTAAAAGTATGCATAATTTAAAAGAAACATGCAGCCTATTCGGGAATTAATTTATTCATCAGTACATAAGATACTTTACATTTATATACTTACATCCCCGGAAAAAGAGTTAAATTGAAATATGTTAAAAAGGATAATATAATGTTCCAGTGATTGTATTTTCTTGAGGATACACAGTCCATGTGAGTTCTCAGAAGTTTCCCTTCACGCATGTCACCACTGGGTCTGAGAAAGAAAATACACCTTTTGGATAGTAAGGACTTCATAATTAATTAATGTCCGAAACCACTGTTTGCAACTGTATGTTAAAGGCCCTTCCTTGTCCTTCTGTTTATCATACCTTCTAACTGTTGATTATGTCACCTTGCACTGGCAAGTTGATCAAGGCCAATGTTGATTATGTCACACCTTACAATGGCGAAGGTGATCAAGTCTGGCTCTTCCTGCTCCCTACTGAGTCAACAAAAGGTCTTGTCTGTGTCATGTGATCTATCCTGTACCATTGTTCACATTGTTTGATCACTCCTGTACCACTGTATAACTGGCCCCCTGCCCTTCACTCTGGGTCAGTTTGCCATCCCAGACCCACTCTGTGTGTGTCAGCAGACTCCGTATTCTGGAATACCAATAAATCACCCACACTACAAACTTGAAATAGGACTTGAGAATTTTCTTCAACAGGCCACACAGGAAGTGTATGAAACTAATCATAAATCACACGATCAGGTTGTCAGAGGGAGGTTGTCATCATTTTTGCTAATCAGAAATTTGACCTCCTTGATAAACTACTGTAGTTTATATGGAATTATCTGATGATATGCCATGTTAGACCTTTTTTATAATTTCAGTTTGACTTAACAGAAAAGCTGGTTTTATGACTAGGGAGCTTGAAAACACAAGAATGTGTTCAAGATGTTTGGGGATATCAAAACAGTTCTAGATTATGTAGAACTGTATATATATAAAGTGAAAGTAAAATTAGGTTAGAATCAGTCATTCTGCTTTTATCTTTCTCCTGAACCTCTGGCAGCAGAGCAACCTACATATTAAGATTGATGCCCAGACAAGGGCTCCAATGAGGGCCATGATTAATACAGCCACATCCAGGCAGAAGTAGGACCAAGGCAGACTAAAACCTGCTGACTGCAGATGGGCCGCTCCTTTGTTCCTAATGACATACTCAATCCAAAAGATGGCAGTGTCCATAGGAGACATTGGTTGGTCACGATGTAGCAGGGAGAGATGTTGAATGTTGCTTCGATATGAGGGAGTCTCCAGGATGTCCTTTAGAGCCTCAAGGAAGTCTTTAGTGAGTGATTTGGCCTCCACCACTCGAGCTGCCCCGCGCACCTTCAGCCGAGTAGATTGTCAAACTGGTCAAAGAGGAGCGGCAGGCCCAGAACAGGAACACCATGGTAGATGGCCTCATACATCCCATTGGTGCCTCCATGGGCCACAAAGGCACGAGTTTGGGGTGTCCCAGAATATCGTTCTGAGGCAGCCAGTCCACTAGTAGGGTGTTGTTCCCAGAGATGAAGGCTTTTCACCCAGAAACCTCCACACCACTTTCTGAGGAGCTGAGCAAAAGCAGCAGCGATGGCCTCTGTGACTTCTCGAGCAGGGCTGACACGAATGTCCCCAGAGACATAATCACCACCCCATGCTCCCCAGAGCTCTGCATGAAGGCCTCCAGCTCAGCAGGGAGAGGTCTGGCCTTTTTGCAGTGGAACCCCCTATGTAGACCACATTGGGCATGGTGGGTCGAGGGAACTCAAAGACAAAATCTGCCCTGAGCAGCCAGATATCAGCTGCACGCTGCAAAGACAGCAAGTCAGTTCCAGGAGGGAAGTGCCGCTGAAACAGATCTGAATAAGCAGGGTTAATGATAAAGTGCTGTTCAACAACACTGTGGAGATAATGTAGCATATTCTTGTCCTCTCCAGGAAATCCATCTGATCATGCAGTTCACTTCCTGACACAGGGACATAGGAGATAAGAGAGGGAGCTATGGTGAAATGGCCCTCCCCAGTATTAATCCAGCGCACATTGTAAACCATCGGCAGCTTTGAGGTAACTACCCAGAAGAACTCCTATAGTCAGAGCAGGGTCTGTTAACATTAGGTCAAACTTTGCATCCTGCAGCTTCTTTCATGAAAACAGGGTCATCCAACATTGTAGCTGTTGCTCTAGCAAGGATTTTATGGCCCTGTGCCAACATGGATGTGATCAAGTGCTGCTGGCAGAAGGTGCGTTTAAAAGACAGCGACCTGCGGCACTCCATAACATCTTGTAGCATTTTATTGTAATAATTCTTGTCTGCATCATCCTCCAGCATGCTCACATTCATAGAAGTATATATGGGGGAGTTACTAGGGATGTACCAACTCTTGGCAGAGCGCAGCACAGTGATGTTGTGGCCTCTGGAGGTGCAGCTCTCGGAGGATCACCTCCATGTTGATCCAGTGGCTGCCATCAACAGGCACTACTAGAATCCTGCTACCGCCTGCAACAAGTGGTTTTAAGCCAGCAGGAAGCAGAGGCCTGTCAGGAATATTGGGATTGTGGTGGACATGTCCTGGGAGAAATAACAGATAGAAATGATTAGACTTTCCTATCTGGTATTAGGTTTTCTCATCTGTCTGTGAAAAATTGAAGAAATCTGCATTTCTAATTTGTGCTGTGTATAGCTAGTGTTTGGTTCATTCAGAGCATAGTGGGTTGTATTTGACAGGGGCAAAGATCAGAAATTAACTGTGAAGACCAGGTGTGAGATGAAGTTCCACCTAATTAATTTTGAAAGCCAACTGCTTTGCAAGGCACTGGTAGAATTCCAGACAATATGGGTCTGACCTGCATCCAGGCAGAAAAGGAAGGCGGAAAATGATGATAAAATTCAAATTTAGACAAACAAGGATATGAAGTAAATCTGCCTACCTGTTCCAGAAATTTGCAGAAAAAACTGACAATGAAAAAGTCGATGCAGGGGTGGGTCAAGAAGTTCAGTCTTACCCTACAGTTTTCTGCAGAGAAGAAGTGTTGCATTATTATTGTCATTGTCATGGTGTGAGAGATCCCTTTTTTGTATGTCCCTCACCTTGGAAATTACAGATGCAAACATAAATGTAGTACTGCTTCACACAGTGTCAAGAAAATTGTTGAAGAAGGTTGAGCGTTGTATATTTAGACAATGCTAAAGCAACTCACCAGCCCGAGAGCTCAGACATACCTATAGCAGCAACCAAGAAGTTGTTGTTGCTGTGGGTATTTCAGCTTAATTCCAGCTGGTCTCTCCTGTGAGTTTTCCTCTCCTATACTTTACCCATGTGGTCTGCTCAGCAGCATTTTAAGACTTCTGCACTTTACAAATACTACCATTGCAAGTACTTTCTAAGCCACAGAAACTGTTCTGGAGGTTAGAGGCTCTCCCAGCACACCAAGAACTATTAATGTTGTAAAACGTACAAATGATGTCTTCCGTAAACTGCAGGATCACATGGTGTGAGTGTATTTAATGTGGTACTACACTAGCAAAAAAGTATAATGCCTGAAATTTATGTAAAGTGGACATAATCCTTGAAAATACAGTCAGTGGATGGGCAACATATTGCATATGTTTATAAAGGCCAATATATTAGTTTTCACAGAAGAATGCACTGCTGCTCAGAAGTTCATTAGTGATAAAGTGCAGTTATAAAACATTCACTTGAGGTCAAGGATGAACTGATTAGAATTTGGTGCTCAAAGGTCACTGTGATCTCACAAAATACATTTTTGGCCATGACTCAAGAATTCACACATTAACAAAGTGCAACTGGACTAGTTGGCAGAGGCATGCAACCATGAGGTGGTAACTATGGTTTCATTGCTAGTTTATCAGCTGATGGTTGACAATGTGTCAAGTGTAAGGCTACCTGCATATATGTTACACAACAGGGATTGGGCCCCATAATTTTCTCACAATGAATAGTTGTGACAGTAAAGTGAATAACGTAAGTAATAAGATATTGCATACACAGAGATGCACATTTGATCACATGTTCTGCAGCTACAGAGACTGAACCTTGATCTAATCCTGCTTGTAATGACACATACATTTTTTAAATTAATGTTATTTCTACTATCCTTGTATATGATTCTACATACAGTACAGTCCCCAGCTACTGTATTTGATAAGCTTTCTTTGTTAAATTGTTCTGTTAAAGATTAATCAAATGCCTCACCTGGATGTTGTATCCAAATCCAAAAGTTTGGCTTGAGCTCCAGGTCCTGAGTGAGCCAGGATATTACATGCTATGGTTTCTACACAGCTTGACCTTTACACAGACAGGCTCCCTTCTGCCAGGTCAAAGTCCAGTATGTGGATCATATGTAAGTCATAAAGGTCTGAAGTTTTGTTCTTAAAAGCAGCTGCAAGTGGTAATTAATTCTAATTAATTCTGTCGCTGTAACATTTTCAGACTTTCCTCACTGGATATCAGAGATGAACGCTGGGTTTTTGATGACTTCTATATTTTTTAATTGATTTACAGTTTGGCATTACTCTTGAATGTGAATGAAAGAGGCACCAGTCTCCCTTTTTACAAGTCCCTGTGGGATCAAAATGATTTTGAAGCCGTTATTTTAAGGTGAAATAGTTGCATAATATTACTTTAAAATCAGTGGTTTGAGTTAGTAATGGCTTCGTCACCCAACATTTAGCATCTGTCTTATTTGTGTCCCGTCATTTTAACTTTTTTTGTCTTTCCATTCACGTCCACTCATCTAATAGAATCAGCACAAGACAAGCTGTAAACAGTAGGCACAGAATTTTACAAATGCAGTTAATTCAGCTGAGATTGTTGAGGAAACCTCAGGGAGAACAGGGGAAAAAAAATCCAAACCGTGACACATTCAGGGAGTGTGAGACGGGAGTGGCAGGGAACGAGGGAAGAAGGAAGCGGCAAGGTCACACAGCGGAGGGAAAATAAAGTGATTACAATAACAGCACGAGTCACTGTTCAGCAGCCATATCAGTAGACTGCACCCTTCCCCTCCTCTCCTCTGCCTCTGTGGAGTTATGTAAACCTGAGCCTGTGAACAGCAGTCAGTTTGAGGTAACAGTAGACCACAGAGATAAAGACATGTAGCTTGCGGCTTTGATAGCTGTAGTTTAAATGTGACATGCATACAGTATGTTTACCACAGTGACATACTAAAGTCCACGAAGTAAGTAAAACCAAACTAACACGTGACTTTATTACTGTGCAGATCAGGATTATATGTACTGCAGTTACCTTCAAATAGTCCTCAAAGGCGCAATCTCATAAATTCTCTAAGACACATTCACAGCTACATGCAGTAAGGTATGCTGGTACCCTTTAAGAACAGTGATCACATGATTAGTCACATGTGTACTCAGAGCAGAAACAGCCAATCAGACACAAGATTTCACCCACAGTCCCTCTGACATTCAAGTGATTCTGTAACACAAAGAACAGTAATACCCTGTGAAAATTGACTTTATGTGTAAAATCCTTATTTTCTCCAGTAGCAACACATAGAGTTTACAAGTATTGTTATAGGAATTGTAGGAAATTGACTGGAATTTGAAAGAAATCCAAACTGGAGAGGGAGGAAGTCTGCTGCTGGCAGAGAAGTTACAGATAAAAAAATTAGAAAGTGAAGTTTTTCATCACACCGACAGGTCACAGTATTAAAAACCAGTCACTAGTTTAAATGCTGTGGCTGTACAGCTGAATGGTGTGTATGTGTGTGTGAAGTAGCCAGTTAAACAACTGACAAAAAAACAGAGGGCTCATATTTATTTAGACTGGGAACAGTGCTGACATTTTTCAATTTTAGGGAACTAAAATTAGTCCTACCTCCACCAGCACATGAGATCTATTCCTGAAGCTTCTTGCACACCCTCTGAGTGAGGAGTCCAGTATTTCATTTGAGAAAGGGAAATGTCTTACAGTGAAATAAAACAAAATAACTCAAGCTTCAGATTCTACACATTCCAAAGGCTGTAAGTTTTATTTATGGAGACAATCAAATCATTCATTATCATTATCTTTCTATCACACTGGACTGTGTGCACATATTTGTCTTATCATTTTCCCACATGCCTGCCCCTGACATGTTAGGACAGCTCTGCAGATGTTTTATATCCTGGAGGAAACAGGGTGACATTCCTGGATATTGAAAAGTTGATAAAATTCTCTTTCACCGAAGTCTAAAAGTGGACCCAAATATGTAATATAGATTAGCAGAATTAAAAGCAAACAAGTGGTTACATGGCCCTGGAGGTCAGGACCTCAGCTGAGATCATTGGCTGAGATGTGACAGCTCCGAGCTCGGCGTTCATTACATACTGTTGGACACCCATGTACGCTGGCTGGGCATTGATGATTGTGAGAGTCTGTTTGCGTCTCTTGATCTCTCTGGCTATCTGGCACCACGAGCAGGTGTTGCAGAAAGTAGCATACATACAGTCACTTGTCATGTCTTCCTGAAAAGAGACACAAAATATGAATAGAAAGCCGTGAAAAAAAAAGAAAAAAAAAACTTCAGAAAGTTTTTCTAAACTCACCTGGATTCCATAGCGGCTGCGCACAGCAACTCTCATGGACATAGACACGGGGGGAGTGCATGGTTGGGTGCTGAGCATCATATCCAGCAGGGGGAGACAGAAGTTCTCTCCAAACGTAGACATGGTGCTGCAGGTGAAGCAGGGAAAACACCAGCAGGCAAAGCAACCTGGAACAAGGTTCTGTAGCTTAAAGTCTCAAATGTCACTATTTGCATGCACCAGAGGAAGGCAAACACACAGTCATAGTGGAAAACTACAAAATGTGGCTGCAGAGAAACAGACTTACAAACATCTAAATCACTGCAGCAGTCGCAGATGCCGGTGCTCCACTGATTAGAGTGGACAGCAACCAGAGTCGGAGGCTGAGGCTGCTGATTGTTGATGAACACATTTGTTGCCATAGTAATCACTCAAATAAGGAAGGCCTGAAAATGCAAACACGTAGTATTATTTTTCTCATGGGACTCTTTCGACATTCATTGCACCTTTTCAAAGTCAACCTCAAGCCCAAATATCTGAAGAACTCCAGAACTTTTCCTTCCTTCAATTGTTCTGCGTCATGATACGGCTCATTTCAATCCCCATCGCAGTAATCACACCATTTACTCACATATCTGGCATGTTCTAACACTTAGTGACAGTTGTTTACTGTTAATCAGAACATTTTTACAAGCGTTTCACATGAACCTGGAGGCGGTGTTAATATAAACAGCTGTTCAACGTGTCCATATACTAGATCATCAAGCCTACTGTCTTCAAATACAATTTCTGTGCTGCAGTGTTTTCTGTTTTAGAGTTTTAGATTGTGTATTTTAAGCTGTTGAACACTCACCTGGTGTTGGAGCGTCTTTGTGGACACTGGGTTGATCACAGCGAGCAAATGTTGGCATTTAATGCTCTAAGGCATAATTTAACTTTGGCAGATTTGCATGTGTGGTTTGCATATGATAGCACACACTGAGATTTAATGTGCTTACCATCACACAGGGTTTGAGATGAGAGTTTTATTGCACTGTTCAAGAGGACTCACGTACAGTACCCATGTTTTAAATACAAAGTACTTAAATATGAATGCATATGAAAAGCTCCAGCAATTAAAACAGAAGGAAAAATGGCGTACGTGCTACTGGAAAATAGGCTAAAAGTTAATAAATTATCAGGATGTAATAAAACATCTCCACTGCCTCCAGCTATCAGTTATGGTATATTGTAAATACATAATGTGTAGGTAAGTATATAGTATATACCAGTGTTTAGTCAAAGATTAGCAAAAATTCAAAAATTAGCTCTAGCTCCAAAAGCTAGCAACACTTATGGTAAAATTAATACATCCATACATATAAAAATAAGCCCATATATAAATATACACACACTTCTGAAGGATAACAACCGATCAAAGAGACCAAACAATTAATTATAAAATGGAACATGTACAACAATTATCTGGTGGTGATGGAAGTATAAGAATAAAAATATATACCTAATTCAGATTTTAAGATAATAATAAGGCAGTTTAACCAGAATCATCATCAGTACACTAGTATACCCCTCAGTGTCACAGACTCCTCCTCATTAATAACTGTTAGTGGACGTCACAGAGGCCCACTTATCTCTCTCCCTCGACCCTCATGTGCTGATCTTTAATCAGCTGCTCAGCAACATTCCACGGAACCCTCTGTGGTTCCAAATACCATGACAGAGCCCATGATGAAAAGAAGAGAGGCGTCTGTTTGACGTCTGTTTCGCTAATGATGACCCCGGGATAAAAACTCTGCTCTCATCAGGCCACCGTGCTGACGAAGGTGATGGGATTTGCCCTTGTTTTGATTTCTCTTGCTATCTGACACCAGGTGCAGGGCCCGCAGAAGCAGGCGTACACGCAGTCGTTGCAGATCGTACCCTGCAAGGATGGAGACACAGTAATAGGGGGTTGGAGCGATGGAACAACAATCGTGGAATAAAACCAATGCCTCCAGATCCTAATACATGTAGGGTACGTATTTATTTGCATAGACTCACAGCTCTATAACACAGCTGATTTTTTTGCTGCCGTCATTAATCACTGTCAGAATCTACCTAAACAAATCAGCTAGAACAAAGGTGTTCGCAGGAACACAGTGTACTGTAACTCTCTTTAATGATTATACTAATTCCTGTGAACACAAATACAGACTGTGACAGAGCGCTAAACAGGTCTAACACTCATCAGAGATCAGATAAACAGTGAAGGCAACACTGACTTTTATGCTGGCGAACACTACACTTGTAAACACTGACGCAGTTGAAGAGCATTTTATTCACACACATGGATAGACAATTGAATGGCAGTTTAGGTAGCATCATGCACGTACCTCAATCCCATATCTCTGGCGTACTGACACCCTAAGGGCTGTGGTCATGGGTGGGATGAGTCCAAAAGCATCCAGAAGAGGTAGACATAGACACTCCCCGGCCTCGTGTGCTGTCTTACAGGTGAAGCAGGGAAGGCACCAAAAGGCCAAGCAACCTGTGGAAAGGCAACCAGGTCACGCCAGGAGTAGTAACAACACAAATTCTGTTTGTGAACTTTTAAACCTCTTAAAGGTGTGCGCACAGTTTTATTTTTGCACTAAGTAAAAATGTAAACAAGGCAGAGGATGAATTCAAAGATTCAGTTTTGAGATTTGATATCCTGCAATATGTGGATGCAGTTAGTTTGCATTATCAAAATGGAGCATGTACAGCAATGTCCAAATACTTCGCTCCACCCAGTGATCTCCAATCAGCCAATCTGTTGGCATTCCTAACCCCAGATCAGTCTAAATGATCGGTATGTTTTCAATGTCATGCACGAGAAAAGAGAGAGAGATCAACACATGGACTCACTCTGTATACCTGGTCAAGTTGCATTAAAACAATCCTGTGCACTCACATTGGGGCAGGTCCTGGAGGCAGTCACAGATGCCAGAGGTCCATTGGTTGGTTACAGTGGTTGTGATGAAGGGCCGGGGTTGGGTCACGACCATCTTATCAGACATGACTTAAGATTTCAAAGAAAACTGTAACTGTGAAGACAAATCAACAGAAAACATGTAAACACTTGATGAGTGGTGTTAAATGACACGGAAAGAGCTTAAAATGCGTGGATGTGACATGTAAAAAGTGGCGTGCTATTTAAACGCAATACCATGAGAGCACATTAAACCCTGACAAAGGCTTTTCTTGTCAAAATATGACTGTAAGAATAAACTTATATATAATGGGCTGTTCAGCTTTGTTGGACCCTCGCCGTCTGGTAAAATCATTCTAGCTGTAAGTGTAGTGATATATTTCAGATAAGTAAAAGGTCACATACTAAAGTCTTTTGTGGGTTGCATAATTTTTTCCACATCTTCCTTCAAACCCACTGGATTACTTCAAATGTGCACAGTCAGGAAGTGTTAAAGAGATGTCTTTTTCTTGGATCCTGAAATGCAGACATGTTTTTCTTCCAACAGCAAAAAGTCACCAAAATCAGAGCATAGTCCCAAATTATTACAGCATATAGGAATGTTTTAGTCCAATATGTCATCAGTATGACTGGATTTAACACAGTGGACATAGCTGATGTTATTAGAACCAAAGTTTTTATGTTTTTACATTTGCAACACAGTGGTTGATGGAAAGGTCTTTATGCAAGAGCTTCTGTTTTTTCGAAGGGTTTCATAAAACCACAGGTTGCATAATTTCCTGGACAGTGAAGGCATCATGCAATTCTTCACCTCAAGTTGAAGCTTCAAAGTCATTCCAAGCCTATTCTCATTTAAAAAATCTTTTAAATCTGATAAGTATTTTTTAAACCATGTCCACAGCTTAAAATAGAAACCATATACATATATAGGTTTAATTTAGCTGATCACAGCTGATCTGCATGCTCTCAATATCTCAGTATTCCTGTCATGGCTCTAAGTCCTCACTAAGTGGATTGTCTTACCTTACTGTTTTTCCAGGAACAGGGAGCAGAGTTTGGTCAAATCAGAAACCTGGATGACTGATGAATGTGCAGGGCAGTGTGGCATCTTATAGAGACAGGACAGCAGACAGGATGCATGTCACTGACTGGTCCGTCCAGTCTGACGCATCTATACCTTTGACAGTCAGACATCAGGACTATCTGACCGTCACGCATCCTTTTAAATCCCAGACGTCATCATGCCACTTAATGACCACATATTTAAAGTACGCTAGTCAGTTCTTAGATAGAGATATGTGATAAGAACAAAAGAGAATGTCCCACAGTGTTCATCCTCTTCGCCTCAGTGACACGTGGCTCTGTGCTTTTGTTTGAATGTTAGAACAGTCGTCGTCACATTCGCAACTTGTTGACTTTGCCATCCTTCCTTGGATTCACATTTCCTTACTGTTTTCAGATCAGAATTGATGTCAATTCAACCAAACAATTCAACACAAAATATTTGGATTTTTGTATCATAACCGTGAGGCCCATCTGAAGCCCCACACCAGCTGGAAGGATTGGAGCAGGAAATGGAATAATAGCACAAGTAAAGATGGAATATTTCTGACTTGAGTAAGAGAAGTTGCGCCAAGACATGTTTGATTGTTAGGAGGTAGCAGGTCACGTCACTGGTTTGTGGCAAATGTCTTAGTGGTTCATCAAACTATTACTTTGTCACTTAAATGATCAAAAAAAAAAAAAAAAAAACAGTTATGTGTTTCAAAATGCGAAAGCGGCTTGAGTCCTGGAAAGCCAAGCTTTTTGGTAGTTTACAGTTTCTCGTAATATTTTGAAATGATGTTAAGTGTTAAATAGTAACATCTGTTGCAAAACCTGTGTTTGTTGGACTCCGTCTGCCAATGATTCAACAAGTCAGTTTGTTTAAAAGAAATGAATGTTTTCTGTGTTCTGATTCCCTCCCCTTTCTTTTTCCAAGAAGCTGAGGTAAAAGAAGATAAAGTGACAGTTGTGAAAAGGAAGATTAGATTGCTTAATTAGATGTGTCAAACAAACATCTTTATTGCAAGTAATTTACTCTAACTTTTGGGATTGTCATGTTTTGTCTCCATGTCCTTCACTTGTCTGTCACAGTGCCTCATTGGAGTCTAAAAGATCTCAGTAATGACCTCTGAAAACCACCAGCTAAACTTTTTTTTAGTAGAGCAGCAAGTAACATTTTCTCTCCAGTACACTACTTGAAGAATGATACAGAATACTGTAAGAAGTCCTGCATTGATAACCCTACTGAAAAAGTACTATCAGATAAATGCACTTAAAGAAAAAGGTAAAATAACTTGAACTAACTCTGAAGCCAAATGGCTCCAGTGACTGATATTTTTATTCATGGCATTTTAGTTTCATTTAGCTGGATTGATCCAGTCATTCTCAGCCTGGAGATGGACTCCCTCCATGGGGTCACAAGATAAATCAGAGGCGCTGTAAGATGATTAATAGGAGAAAAAGCTATGTTTTGCTGCATATACTATATTTTAACCTTTGCTTTTTTGTGAAATATTAGGGGTTTTTTTTAACTTTTGGGGAACAAACTGTTATTTGAATAAAACAGCAGCTAACAGTAACTTGTACTTTATTTGTTTGTTGTGTAAAATCTTAATATGAAAGGTAATCAGTAAATAGTAGTAGAAATTGTTGAGTAAAGTGCAAGCATCTCAAAACTGTACTTAAGCACAGTACTTGAGTAAATGAACTTACTTTCCCCCACTGAAGGAGTATGATCTAATAAGATGATTGGTGACCCAAGCTAACATGAAAATGACTTTTATCACAGTTCTTTCACTTCATCTTTGGACAAACTGAACTTTCCTCTCTGCAGGACACATTGTGTCCCTGCTGAATTATCAGAGGTAACAGGGAGTGGCTGCAGACCAGAGGAAGTGTGATTAAATCAACTCATGTGCTCTGGAGGACTGGTGGTGGGTCAGGCCAGAAGAAATGGATGTGTCTAGACCAAGTGCGCCCCCTGCAGGGAGGTCAGGGCGGTGTATCTGGCTGGTGAGGAGGAGGTGGAGGCGTGGGATGCTGCTCTTCTCTTCAGCTCTCTGGAGATCTGGAGCCAAGATAGAGGATAGCAGCAGCAGCCGTATAGGCAGTCGCTCCACACACTCCCCTGTAAGACACACAGAGAGAAGCCTGAACACAGGTGGGAGGCTCGAACAAAAGGTGAAGATTTGCATTTAGGTGCAAAAAAAGACATTTCTGCTGCTATACAATGCTGCACTTCAGTGTTTCATGTGCCTGTCGTACTGTGTTATCAGCCTCTACTCACATCCTTTCTAACCAACTGTAATACTTGAAGTTAGTTCCACTATTTGACAGTAAACTTTTTTTTTTTTAATTTCATAGTTTTTTCCTGCTTACTTATTTACAAATTAAGTAAATATGGCAATAACCAAAGTGCAAAAAGTATTCATGTATGGTAACATACAGTTTCTAGAAGTTAGCTGACAGTGTATTTGTCGGTGTAACAGTAATAATCGTGCTCTTCTGTTTCAGTTATATTCTCCCTCTGAGAGTTTCTTGCAGTCAAGTCTGTGCTCTTGGCAACAGCAACCACGATGAAGAGCATGTCAGTAAAGTCAAGATGGAAATGTTGGTGGGTGAGATTTGATAAATCAATAAAGTCTGAGAGACACGGTAAGAAGGCAGGTGCTGCTTGTTCCATGTGCAGCCTGTGCATGTGATTTCATATGCTGAGTCAGCACCGCAACTTAGAGCCAAATGAAGAGAGAATGTCAGTTTTCATTGCTTACTATTACTTGTATTGTCATCGCTGCTGAGTCAAAACATTCTACTTACATAATGTCAACTTCTCAAAAGAAAACCAGCCTTAAGTTTGGCTTGATCAGAATGCATTCGTGACAATCATGAAACATGCGACCTGTAAAATCATACAGCCTCACTGTAAATTCAATGTGGAACATGGACATAACCAAGTACAATAATTCTCCACGCGCAATCATCTTTACAGGTCCATGGATCTGAATTCAACTTTTGATTCCAATATAACTGTGTTATAAGTGCTAGCAGGTAGACTCATAAGAGCAAAAACAACAAACAGGTTAAGATTTACACGCTTGTCTTTCTTGAGCAACAGTACCACACTTTGTCTCCATTGTGCTGCCTCCCCTGTGAATTCAGTGTGGGAGGGTGACATTAACCAAGATTATCACTTCGCCAACCAACATCTTTACAGGTCTGGAGATCTGAATGCAACACACAACCTTCATGATTTGAATTTTCCTGTACAATACGCATAAACAGAGAAAAATATAACATCTTAACTAGCCTACTAGTTTGCATTGATATGTTGGAATGATTTGTCTGTCCAATTTGAGTTTCGAGACACCCTTACAGGTGTGAGTGCTAAAGGAAACTACAAGGCATACAAAGGATACAAAGTAAAAAAGAATTTTTGACACCCCCAAAAAATGTAAAAAATAAAATAAAATAAAAAAATACAGAATGTCTGCAAATGCACCATTGGTAGCACAATCAATTCAGCTCATTTCATAGAAGCTATACACTGTATCTGTAATGCAACAAAACTAGGTAATTTAGGCTTTTTATTTGGTGTGACTGCAAGGTTAGCACTAAGGCTAACAATATGTAAACACTCCCAAGTCAGAACAAAAGGTGTTTTGCCAGTTCTACCTGCTGACATTGTGCAAATACAGCATGCGCTAAATGCTAACATCAGTCTACTAAAATACTCACACTGACATTGCTAACACACTAATGTTTAGGTGTAATGTTTTCAGTGTTCACCATCTTAGTTTAACATGTTAACATTTGTTACAGCCAATGGGAGTGTTTTTAGTTTTACCAATAGGCTACTTTGTCCAACCAAATTAAAACCATGTTGGTAGTACTGCTCAACTAAAGACACGATTACTTTCAGAAAATTAAGACAGGATAATGTAGTAGTGTACACAGGAACAACAGAGTATGCAAAGAGAGATGATCCAGAAGTTTTAATGCATATCCAAATTGCTGAAGGTAGTGTGTCTGTCAACAGTTTTATTCTCATGATACACACTGTTGTATTGTCTCCGTCCACCCATGAGAGAATTGTTGCCGTGCTTTACCAAACAACCTACATGCTGGGACTTGTTTTCATAAGAACTTCTGGCACCTTCCCTAGCTCATGCTCTGCAGTATTGACAGCGATCCACGGCCCACTCCACCTCCAGAGAAGCCAACATTACCAACCACCTCCTCCTCTCCGATGGCAGCGCTCCAGCTTCTGCCTGCCTGGCCTCCAACCACTCCCACCCCCTGCCTTATCTCTCTTTCTCTCCACTGTCCCAGAAATCTTTATCCAACGTCAAACTTACACTTTGACCCTGCCATGTGCTGTTACATGTGCAACATCTGTTCTGTATTTTGCGATGTGCACTCATCAGTGACGGAGACCTGATGTCTGTTGAGATCTGTGGTCGTGCAAGCAGGTGTATGGGTACTCACTGTGGACAAACAGCACAGCAGTGAAGCAGTGGGTGGGAAGCCTGAGCAGCTTGCTGTATCTTAAAGGCACTAACAGTTTGTTGTTTATTCATTAAGATATTTATAGTTGTAGGCCAGATTTGTTAATTTAATAAACATGTCCTGATTTCACTACATCCTCACCATATATCTAAGGTTTATCTGATGTTACTACATAGACTCAAAACATTGCTAAAGTAATAAACAGTCATTACTGTCACGTACCGATGTTGCAAGTATTTCCCCTGTGTGCTGTTATTGTGTTTCATCACTGAAATGTCTCCATCTCCTCAGCAGCAGTCATGATTATTCAAAGCTCCAGCAGCTCTGTGTAATTGAGCTGGGGACACGGTGTGGGTGCGAGTGAAAGCAATCAGCTGCATTGTTTGAGCCGGTGTTTATCACGACATCACAACTACAGGGGCCACTCCACTTGACTGGAAGAATTTAATCACAAATTTAACTCTTGCATATCTGCCCCAGAAAGGAAAACGTCTCAGAGAAACGTACGGCTGCTTCATTTCTTCCTCACAACACTGACAAAGAATGGTCAGAGCTACCTGACATAAGCTGTCAAGTTATCTGTCAAGGATTTTTAAACGATTGTTGTAATTGCAGTGTAGTGGTACCTGTTGAAATGATATCACACCACTGGCTTTGTTTGAAGACAGTGACAATCTTAGTGTAAACAGCTGTCGTGTTTCCCACTGGAATCAATGTAAAGAAAAACAATGGAGGTCAATGTTTTTGGTTTTTTTTTACAAGAAATCCAAAGCCTGTAACCATTTGTAAAGACATACTGTCCTCTCTGTGTTTTATATTAAAGGATCTGTTCACCCAAATTACAAAAACTTTCAAACGTCAAAAGATTTCAACTCAGTCTTGAACCATTTTTGAACATGTTAGGAGGATCACCTTTTCTGCCCACACTAAACGGATCAATCAGTTGACTACTTATGTGTGTCATGTATGTATGTCACACTGAATGAGAAACAGACAGAAAAGATGAAAATAACAATATGGAGCCATTTTTCAGCAAAGTGTAACCTCACAGAAATGCATTCAGGCAGTAAATCAGGAATCTCCCTAAAACCCTTTCAACTAATCTACAACCAGTTTGAGGTTCAAATCAGCCATAATTTGAACCCGACTTGGCCTCCTCTAAGCAACACGTTCCATCAGATGAGGTGATATCCTTTGAAATAATGCTGTTCAGCCAGACAGTAGAGTTCATAGATCACCACTCTCTGTTTTCCCTCTCACCCATATAAAAGTGCATAAAAGTGCATCTGTATCAAACCACACAGATGCACTTTTAGTTGTTGAAGTTTTGTTATGTCTGCCCCCAAGACCTCTGCCACCATCCCAGAACAATGGAAGTAAATGTAATTGTAAAGTGGCATTTGAAATTTTTATCTTTACAGGAACAATGTCTAACAATCCAGCTGAGAACTACATGCAGCAACTAGTGATGTATTTACCTGTATGCCATATCGTTCTCTGACAGACGCCCTCATGGCGAGAGAGGCCGGTGGTACACAGCCGATACAGTCCAGCAGAGGCAGGCAGGGACAAGCACCAACTGCACTGGTCACTTTACAGGTAAACACTGGGAGGCAGCACAGGGCAAAGCAGCCTGAACACACACATATATACAGTAGGTCAACTCAGAGTACAGCTACTTAACAACACCAACATTTCAGAACATGCACTTTATTGCTGTGATTCAGCACTGATAGTCACATATAGTGTAAGTCCACAAACCATTTGTGTTATTCTGTGTACTTACAATCCCCTATGTCTTTATGGCACTCACACAGGCCAGTGCTCCACTGACTAGCCTCATGAACCCTGCCCTCCGGCTGGACCTGGACCACCCGCCGAGACATAGCTGAACAGTCCAAGACGATAAAAGAGAAAGAGGTGAGGAGACAATTAAAATATCACCACGTAAAATAACAGTTTTTACATATTCATGGCCAAATCTGAAAATTATTGAAAAAGTTAAAAATGATAAGTTGTCTAAATGTCCAACTCATGGGACATTTCAAACAGTAATATTGTTAGATTATTATTATTAGAATACTTCTCAGAATACAGTGAATTAGGTTGAAATTATCCAGATAATATTATTTTTCCTGATTTGCAAAAAAAAAAAGGAACAATTATTATGTAACCCTGGCCATACAACACATTTAGCAAAGACATTTTTTAGGCAACATAATGGTTTTCAGATTGTTGTTCACTGTTTACTGCCAACACAAAATGTTCAAACAGAACATGTCTGAAACTGCTCACTGCCAACACATTTAATTTGTTTTCCTGGAGAATCTGCTCCTGGTGACTAAAACATGATTACTGTTTTGTATAGTTCATCTTCCAACAACTTAAAGTACATGATGGTGATGGATAATAACAATACCATCATTTTAGAGTGCTCTATCACAAGTAAAAGTTCAGCATTCAAAACATCAATGTTATTATATATAATATTGGTTTATTATTACTGATGTATTCATGTACAGTGAGAATCTTTACGTGGCGTCTAGTCAAGATGGAGCTAGTTTTACTTGTTTTGCAAACTGTGGTTTCATTTAAAACAGCACTTTTTTCTAATAAGCTGACACTGTTTGTAAAATGTTAATTTGTAAAGTAATGGGGGAAAATGTAGTGGGGTAAAACTGGGAAATAATAATAATAATACTCAAGTAAAACCCATGTAACACTAAGTTATACTCTTTGTTATTGATTATTAGTTTGTTTTTGGTTAGGTCAACAGCTCCTGAATTATAAAGAAGGACAAATTCAGGACGCAGATGTTTCCTTGGTGTGTATGTGGCAAAGCACAATACCAGTAAATACAACTAATATGAGTTCCATAGAAGTTAAAGTGACTATCTGATGAACATAGTTGCATTCAAGGGAAACTGCTGGGAACACTGATTGCTGCCCTCTGTCATCTACACAGTCTGTACACATCACACCAGTCTGGGAAAAAAAGCATCAATCTTTGCATCTATGACCCATAATCCTGAGCCATGACTGAAGCAGTCATTTACAGGAAATGACAGTTTCAGTTCAAAGAGCAACGGTCCAGTGAACAAACTTCCACGGCCCTCACTCACACAGAGGACTAAACACTACTGTCTCCTTACCTGAGTTATTCTTTAGCTGTGCTCAGCCACAAGCCAAACTCAGAGGAGAAAAAGACTCCAACTGAGCTCTCCTTTTTCCTGTCTATGGCTCAGACTGCTGCACTCTGAAGAATGAACTTAGGTCTGGCTAAAAATATGTATCCAGGATTGTTTTGATAAAGAATAGATAACTTACCTGCTTCAGAGATTAGTTATCAAAATCCTTTAAAAAGCCACTACTGGGCACAGTATTGTTATCTACTATGTTTTCCCTCTTTCTGTCTTCTCTTTTTGACTTTTACATGTGTGTGTGTGTGTGTGTGCGTGTGTGACTTTGACTGCAGTGTTTTGGTGTAAATATGAAACCGTCAGATAAGATGGGTAAACAAGGCACTCTCTCCTCATGACTGCTGACCTACAGTATTTTGAGTCATCAGTGAGAGATCAGCCGATGTCTAAAAAGTTATCCTGCCACCATGTATTTAAATCAATATCCTCTTTATCAGTTAATGTCTGTGTGGAAAGGCAGAGCAGTTTGGTTTGAGGGTTACACCACCGGAAACTTCTAATCTGTAACAGTTGAGTAAGAAATCACAGAATGTTGTCACAGAACACTTTTATAAATCAGAGCTGAATATTGTTGAATTACGTTTTTTAAAAAAGTGAACCACGTTCAAATAAGCAGTAGTAAAAACCCATAATGATCTATAATGTATCAGGCTTAAAGCACAAGAATCGGACAAGCAATGGAATTTCACCATATGAGATTGCATCATTTGTAAGGTTTTCCAGAAATCATTCTCACTGAAGCACCGCAACAACAAAAATACCTCTACTGTGATATCTGATTTTACATTGTCCATGCAACAGAGATTAGAAAAGACCCACTGAGTTAATCCTACCCCTATCAGGCAAAGAATGTCTCCTCTTCCATGAGGGCCGGAGCTGACACATAAGATCATAAGGAGATTAACGGAGGTGACATTGTTTGTAGCTAGATGGTAGATAGGTGTCACTGCTACTCAGGAAAGCAGGACCTGATTACTCACTGTGTAAATTAACAATGATAATTTATGTAAGAGGAGATGAAACAGATGGGGGAAGTACAAGGATTCAAAAGACTTTGTCTTTACTTGGTTACTTGACACAAGACAAAAAGGTATCACTTTGTGTAATACAGTACATGCAGTACATCTGACAACCCTGATGATTGTTTCACAAAGACGAGTAGATATAGAATTAAGGCAATAATTTAACATTTTGGGAAATATGTATTTTTTGCTGAGAGTTAAATGATCAGATTGATATCAGTCCCATGTATATAGTAAATACTGTATGTACCTGGAACTGGCAGACGGTTAGCACAGTTACATGGCACATAACCGCCCCCACGAAACAGCAAATTCTCCTCCTCACAGTTTGGTTTTTTAAGTGGTGAGCATTAGAGGTACTGGGAGGTGCATTTTGTTATCCTCTGACAAAGCCACAAAGAAAGAAGCAAAAAGAACTTTGTAATAGAAAATCTTTATTTACAATGTACAAAAGGTTACAGACATCTTTAGTATATTACAGGAGTGATGTGATGTAAATCCACGCGTAAATCCTGGTGATTTAATATGTTTTTCATGTGACATGGGATGCAGTGTAATGATTAATGGCATGTGATGATGCAGTAATATGGTAATGTGATCTTGTGTGATGACTTATGATACATTGTGAGTTATGTACAAGGTCCTTCACTCCTACTGCAGAATTCCACTCATTCATACCAGGGAGATTGGAAAACCAGGATACCATGATTTGCAGCCTGCCTGAAACTGTGGATACCCTAAAAAATTAGGAGAGGAAACAAAACATGGAAATACATTAAATACCTTTAGTAGATATTAACAAAGAGCCACACACCCACATGTTACATTTCACTTACTTTCTTGGTTTTTTTCACTGCACAAGCATCTGATCAGATCATTTATCTCTTCAGGTTTTTTGGGCATGAGCGGGCTGCGACACCTTTTTATTCCATTGGAAAAAACTGTAATGAGAACAGAGGTGGTCACTGAAATTCACACCACTGAAACTTGTTTGTCTGCTTTGATTGACAATATAGTATTGTGTATAATGGCAGAAAATTCAAGGGGAAAAGGCTTCAGATATATAATCAGTCGTTTTCAAAATAGGAGTCCACAGTACAGTGTCATAACAGCCTTGAATATCAGGATCTTTCTTTGTTTTTATGCGTATTTTCATCAGTGCAAATTTTTAACCAAATCATACGACCAACAGACACTCACCTTTACACCTGCACTGGCGGAGGTGCTTTTTGGTCACTTGGATTCCAGCAGATAAAGCTATACACAGTGGAAAAAGACAAATAGTAAGAAATCATTTATGTGGAACAATAATACATCACCCATCAACCCACTTACAACACCCCTGTAAAATACAAATTCACTTATTGACAGAGAGGTGGGTCACAGCGTGAGCAGAGTCAGTTATTTGATCTAATGCTGTGGAGTAAAACAGCACAAGATGCATCTGTGCTGAAAAAATGAAAGTACAGATTCTCCTTGTATTTACCTGTGTGGTCGTAGAAGCTGTCAACTAGAATGATGAGCAGGAGAGTAGCACCTACGATCCTGGACATGATGGCAGCAGCTGGTGTATTCGCTCCGTTCACGACAAAGTGTTGAAATAATTCGGCAGGGGAAGAAAAAGGCAGACAGTTATATACCAGCCCAGATGGTCCACACTCACGTAGGCCCGCAGAGTTTGATCTAGGGTCAGATCAGTCTTGGCAAGTCTAAGGGGGGGCTTTTTTTTTCTTTTCTTTTTTCTTGATCTCTCAACTGTGCATGGATTCATTCATAAAATGTGATGACAGAGATTGCACTTACACATCTCACACACACACAAGAATATAGATGCACAAACACACAAAATGTGGGTTGTATTCTGGTAATAGACCAGATGTGAACTCTGGCTTATTTTGGTTCAGCGTACATTCAAAGCCCTATCAGATTGGCTTGAGTCATTGAAACCTCTGAGAAATAGAGAGGATGGCTTCATGGAAATGTGCTTTTGTAAAGAAAACAAAGAAATTGTGGCAGTTCCTAGGCTGTATATATGAACCCACATATGAGTTAGATGTGTCAGCTTTCTAACTAGTTGACTTTTGTGATGTTAAACTGTTAAAACTGCACTAAAATCAGCCTCTATGTGCAGTCTGTGTCTCTCTAAAACACAGCTGTGTAGACATGCATTTACCTTTACCAAATCAGAGTATTTTCAGAGTTTCAGTTTTTATTTTAGCTGTGCTGCTCCACAATATTTTACTGTCCCCACTGGCAAATGCAGAAGTACCTCCTGGGATGTGAACCACTGGCTGGAAAGCACTGTAGTAGATACAGTCCTGGCATTTCACATGTTTCACTTAATGACTGGTAAATATGAGGAATAACAGGGCTGCTATTGCAAACATTAATACAGATGCACTTGTATTTATTGTTTATTGATTCCAACCATTAAAATAAAACATAACAGTATGTATGTTTTTGTAGCCTAATAATTAACCCTTTCTCCCAAACTGTAAATATTACATTTACAATTGATGGTATCATGCGCATATTTTTAGATACTACTACATATTTTACCAAAATTCTACCAAAAAGATCTGATATCTTTGGAGACTCTACTAGAATTAAGAATCCCTTTGCCTAAATGAGTTCTTTCTTTCTTTCTTTCTTTCTTTCTTTCTTTTAACCTCAGGGTTGCCCCCTGTGGGTTGGGACAGGTCTCAGTAAGTAGACTATGGTTAAACACTGCAGAGATCAGGAAGGGGAAAGACAAATCACTGGGGAAACTCTCTTTGATATTACTAAACTGATATTATATATATGTATATATCTATATCATAGATAAGTATATATGTGTGAGTGAGTGGGTTTTTTCTGTATAGACTACATGCCTTCAGGACAGAGAGCTGACTTGAGCCGCTACCTCTGACATGCAGCATTACATGTGTTATGTATGGGGGGCGTGGGGGGGATTACTGAGCAGCGCTTGTCATTGGCTGGCGCCGGAGTCACTCTCTCATTACTGAAGGTGCGTAATTACGCACCGCGCCCTCGAAACTTTGGCACACCTCCACTGAATAACCCGAAGTGTCAGCACTGTCGCTTATATCAACCTCGCGGTGACGTGCACATGCCGCTATGAGTCAAGACACAATGCGAGGAAATCCCCAAGGCCGAGCGAACGACGAGAGGCCCCTTTAAATCGACGCTTCCTCGGTGTTGTGCCAGGAGAGAGAGAGAGAGAGCTCTGATAAACAACAACACAGTTCTCAGAAGCCGCTTTTACCGGATTCAGCTCATTACTGCGGCCTCGGTGAAGAAGAGGTGAGGTAATATTTCTGATATTGAACAGTATTTTTAAAGGATTAGAGAGAAAGCGACCAGTTAATGTTGCTTTTATAACCGGCCGGAAAGGCAGTTTATTATCGTGTGTAGAGCAGACGGAAGACACGTTATTGTACTGTTGAGCTATTGTATTGACCAGGAAGACATTTGCTACACCTGTTAGTAGAAATACAGCGGGAAAACATGTAAGAGTACATCGTTTATTTCAGTATAAACAGCGGAGAAGTGTTTGTGCGCACTTGCCAGAAGCTAGCCGCTCTCTGACGCAGGTGAGCTATTTTTGACAAACGTGTTTACTTTCATTCACAGGCTACGAGGACTTTCTATCTGTTATTTCCAACATTTTGTCGTCCGTTGTTCATACATTCATTGTTGAATGCCATTGCGGAAGTGAGAAGCTTTCCGACACGACACAAGGCTTGGACTGTGCGGACACCTAGCGGTCAGTTAGGAGAAGGCGCTTTCGTAGAGATGTACGGAGCTTCAGGTATCCCCGAGCTCATTCCGCCCAGCGGGCCGCCCCGGCAGCCCGGCCCGGCGGGGCAGTACAACCCGGGACACCCCCAGGTCAACGGCCACGGCAGCGGGCCCAACCCTCAGAGGCTCGGACAGAGGGCACCCAAACTGGGCCAGATTGGTCGGTCCAAGAAAGGTGAGTGGTGTTTGTTGGGCACGCGCAGGGAGTAGCTGCTCTGTCACAGCACCTTTTATTCCAGAGGTCTATACAGAAATGTAGGACACACAACAAAATGATAACACCACTTACACACAACTTATAATGACAACATTCAGCAGCTGCACCCGAACACATTAACTTAACAAATTAGAATATGATATTCATACAGCAGCATGCATACCCCCCTATCTACAACATAGTAATGTATATAGCAAAGTGAATAGGGCTGTTGTTATTGTTGTCCCTATCTAAGGACAGAGGACAGGACAGGAGCTACAGAACAATAGAGGAAATGAAATGTGTAGTTTTTGGGGGAAGTTACAGTGGGAGGAGAGAAGCAGCTTGTCATAAAACATGTTCATGTAGACGTCCTTAAGACAGATTTTAATAAATGGGTATGAGGGTTTAAGATTTACATCACATTTACTATAGAAAACACAAGATTTAGAACAAATCATAGCACATAACTCTCTGCATATGTAAGCTTGTAGGGCTGCAGTGATGAACTTATCATTCATCCTTATATTAACCCTAACCCTAAATTACCTTCATAGTTAGTCAACCCCCAGAGAGAAGTTGATACTTGCAGCCATATATAAATACTGCAGCCTTTGATGAAGGAATGGTATTTGAAAAATGTAAAATATTTAAAGCAATAGTTAAACATTTTGGGAAACGCACTTTCTCGATGAAAAGATTGGTGCCAGTCTAATGTCTGTGGGATAAATATGAAGCTAAAGCCAGCAGGTGCTAAGCATGAGGACATACTGAACTGTTGCTTTAAGAGAGCTGACCTCTTAAAATGGATATGTATAATGTATTCAATGTATATAAGCTCCATTATCTAATACTTGATTCTGTATAGATGCACATTCCTGACCTTTGACCTCTCCTCCTCAGTTGACTTGGACGATGAAGACCTGGATGACATCATGAACAACAACGGGCAGTGTCCTGTTTCCCTGTCGCCCATCTCCTAAACTTCACCATTAAGTGCCAAAAAAAAGAAAAGAATGAAATTTAAAAATCCCCCGGGACGCCAAACCTCCACGTCAGTGATCTTGGCCTTGATCCTGTCAAGTGTCCTACTGAAGCGTCTGATGGCTCAACAAGGCACAAAAACGGCTCTTTTAGCGCCAGCTGAAGCCTAGGCCCTGATTGTATATAGTGTTTATTTAACTTAACTTTGATCAGACTGTGAATGAATTGTATTGCATTGCCCTCTACTCTATACCTCGGTAGGTGGTAGAATATCAGGACTTGAGAGAGATTCGGAGAGAGTGTCTATATTTTTCAAAGCTTCTTAAACAAGGGCTACATTTCTAAAGTTGCACTGAGCAAATGGTTAGATGAAAAGCAGCCTCTCACCTGCCTGTTTACTGGTGAGGCTTACTGATTGTCTATGGGGGGGGGGGGGTTATGGGAGAGAACACAAGCCTGTTAATGTGTATAACACAGGTCAAATATTAAGCTTTGGTTGTGCAATGACTATCATTCTCTAATCTCACACTGATGCAAGTGGTGTACTATTATTATCCAGTGGATGAAAGCTCGCTATTTAAAGAAAACAACACCTACTGCTAATTATTTATTGTTTAAAAAATGAGACACTTTGTTGTGTTGATATGGCTTCGACATGGTTTTTACTCGTTTCTGAATGGATATTGCTTCCGTCATCTATAACTGAGATTTATTATGTTTCCAAATGGTGCACTTTGTGGGAATGCCTGTTATGTGCAGTAACATGTTGCAGAATTCTATGCATGGAGTCTGTTAAAGCATCAGAACACGTAACTGGTATCCTGTTATTAAGGGCTATGTAGTAGTATTTCAAACCACTCCATCGTTTTTTGATCATCTTTAGATCACACTGAGTCAGCGTTTTACCCGAGCTCATTGTCAGCTTGAATTGCAGACTCAGCGGTAAAATATCACAAACAGCGACATATTTATTTTGGAGATTTTATTTTGGTTTGTTTTTGTAAAGGCAGGGTTTCCCAGCTGGCCACATAACTGTGATAAAAGACAGGGACAGTTCTAAATGTTTTGCCAAATGATATTTAATATTTAATGCTACATCAGATTGATCATCAAAACACACAGCTGTAATCTGCTTGTTGAGCTACACCCAGATGGCATCATAGTGTCTTTAAGGTTCAGGTTGACTGTGTAAAGATAATGTTGACCTTTACTTAACAATTACAGTATGAAGTAATGAAAACAGGCAGCCTATGATTAGCTCTCACTGCTGAGACAATCTTAACACTGATGGTTTTTTTTGGAGGGTTTTAAAGGTTGCGGTGGACCTTAGAATGACATATTATTGTCTATAAAGGCTCATGCTGATGTCATGCTACATAGTTGGCTGTGAAATTGTTACTAGTTCACTTTATTTTTAAATTTTTTGCGTCATGGAAGCACTGCATTTCACAGCTCATTCTCTGACTCAGAGATTGTTGTTTGGGTTGTGGTTGCCATTTGCATGGAAATGGTGGACTTTTCATAATGCATCTCGGGAAATAAAAGATGAATCTTTGTGGAATCTTGGTCTTTTATGTTAAGTGAACGTACTTTAATGTGCCTGGTTTACAGTTTCTGTTGCTCTGACGCACTTGTGGCAATTATGTGCTAAAACAGCAAATGCAGTGATCAATACCTCAAATGCATATACCTACAATCATCTGTGAGTTTTTCATAGTTTTTTTCCACAGAGAAAGTACAGTCTGCAGAGTATTTCAACCAGTGCAGATTTAGAGTCTGTTGCTCGCAACATTCTAAGTCTTATTCCCAGAAAAGTTTGTTGTGTTGTGTTACTGACTGTGTAGACATGCAGAGGTACAAAACCTTTGACCCCATAACCACCAGACAGTCATATGTAAAGAGAGGTAACAGGTTGATCACTTGCACTTTCCTTCAAAAAAGGAAGAAGAGATAATTGGAAAAACATGTAATTTACATCTGCATCTGATGCATGTTAGATGCAGATGTAAAGCAGTTTAGAGGAGGCTCCAAACCCATCCAAAAAATATTGATTGTCTTGCTTTCTAAAGGAGAGTGAATCTTTGAGTGTTGCACTCAGGGCACACACTTCTACCCACAGTTCAATAACCCAGTTAAAAAATAAATTTAAATCTTCCCCACTGAAAAATTCATAATCTATTAATAAGAAAATTACTAGAAACAAAATGTCTCCTGCTTTACTGAAAGTCCATTCTTAATGTACATGCACTGGAGCCTTGAAGCTTCCACATCACACTTGTGTGAGTTATTTCATATCATTTTATGTTATATATAAATATAGTACATTTATGAGAAACTCTCCGCCTTCAGATGAATGTGAAAACAACGCTCTAGTGTCAGACTCTGCACATACAGGACATCATTCTGCACTGTGAAGGTCAAACATCCAAATAATAGCAATAAGCATTTTTTGAGTTAGGACTCAAATCTGCTGTATAATGAGCTACAAATGACCATCACACAAATAACAATGTTGAAATTTGTTTATTATTTAAGTACTGTTGGACATGTTAAAAATGTTCTTTCATTCATTTTTCGTTACACCATTATCTGCTAGAGGAGCCAAGTGTATAAAACTATGACATTTAAAAAAAACAGCAGACACTGTTCAGAGCATAACACATCTTAATAAAAATATGACAATTTCTGAAACCTACAAAAGGGCCACAGTGAACTACCAATTATGTAAATCTACACAGGAGCAAAAACCTACATTTGAGAAAATAAATATAGGCAGTTTATTCTCATAGTGGCTGATATGGAAGCTATTAGAGCGATAGTGGCACAGTGACTACTTAATAAAATATTTCCTTTCTGAGCAGGGTTTGTAACAGACTGGTATGAAGGGCCTGTAGCGAGTGTTGTAGTAAAAGGCCTGTGTGATGCAGTCACCCTACACAGTGAGCCCTGTGTGTGAAGTCACACCCTGCTCATCGTAGCATCTATTTTAAGATCCACCAGCAGTTAATATAAAACACTGTATTGTCACCCTGTTGTACAGAGCCCCTGATTCGCAGCCTAGGCACCAAACTGGAATTGATTACTTTCAATTACATGGGAAATGCTAATAGATGCTGGTTCTAACATGGACGTGCAAGTGCTGGCTATAATCCGTCATTTAGGCTACAATTCAAGGGGTTACACCCCGAGGGTTGTCTATTAAGTCAGGGGATCCAATTATAATGTGTTTGTGAAGACCACTTGTAAACAATTGTGGAATGTGTGGACGGGGTGTGAGACATCATTGGTGAAACAATTGAGATTGCTGCATGATAATCAAGGGGTTATCAAAGGCCTGAACAAAAAGTAAAGACAGTCCCATTTCAGTAACTCTTTGCATCTGTCTACGATTCACGATATACCTTCAGTTTTACTCCTCACTGATGCTGCAACAAAGGGGGGTTCTTCTTTGTCTGAGTCCCAGGCTGTAGGGGGTGCTTTCAGACATATTCCTTTGTGCTGCTCGGAGGGCCAGAGCGGGAACTGCCCATGGATGGGTATTTGGATACCTGCTTCTTTCGTGGACAGGAAGCAGCCAACATGGCCCCACCCAGGACATCCAGGAGGGAACCGCCCCACGCAATGAAGATGGCCGCACCAAACTCAAATCTGGCAGAGATAAGATGGCAGAAATTAATTAACTCATGTAGCAAACGTTGGATTTGCAGTGACAAACTGAACCTCTGGCAAAGTTAAGAAGGAAAGAAAGAACTAGACTTCTTGCTAGACCTTACAAACGTTCCCACAGAAACTTGAAATGCTGGAAGATGTAATTAGGGTTACTTACTTGGTGTTGACAGGAGTGTAGGGATTATAGAAAGCCCTGATGACATTATGAGCAAACCAGGAGCACGCTACGATGGCACAAAGCCCTGGGAAGAGAGAAAGTCAACAACAGAGATCAATCAGTCCATCAGCACATCATCAAAACCTGAGAGAGCAGACATGCTTTTATCCCCTTTACAATCACCAGGCGGCTAGCCATCGACTCCAAGACACTTAGCTTTTAGTGTTTCTGTTCTATTCAGAGCTAGTTAGACGGCTTATGTCAGAATCAGTGCCAGGAGTACTGGCCTCATTCAGTTTAATGACCTCTGAGTGGCCAGAGCAGAAGAGTGGGTGGAAAGCTTTTTGGACAGCGGATCAAACCTCCTCCTACCTATTATGTGATGTACAGGAGATCTAAGCAACTGTGTGATGATGAGGTGAGTTTGGGTGAGTCAGGATGAAATATTATGCAACCAGGTCTGTATTGATTATCGTAGGTCCCCTAGAACCTAGAACCACCATTTTCTAACATATTTCTGCTGCCAATTTTCTATACTTTTCTCAGTACATGGTTAATGGGTTTTTATAGATATTCATGGTCCCCAGAGAGTGAATCCTAATGACTTTGATGATCCCTTGACCTTTCTAGCACTTCCATGAAGTTTCACAACTACCAGATGGGTTTCCATTAAATTTGTTACACACATTTATGTCCCTCTTTAGGATGAATTGTATTAACTTGGGTGATCCACCATCAGAATTACGTTTATTACCTGCAAACAAATGACATACCTTCATAACAGCAGCACTGTCATTTTGAAAATGGTAGCATGCTGGCATTAGCATTTAGTACAGCCATGCTGAGCTGAAGTGTGGCTGTATACTCTTAGGTTTCACAGTCACTTGGACTGTGAAGGCCACACATGGAATCTGCAGCTCATTGTGGAACAAGTTTCTGTTGGTTCTAAAGAAACATTTCCATCCTCACCGCCCACTAAGAGGATGATGCCTCCTGTCATGGCAATGCGGGACTTGCGCAGTTTGTCACTCCCTCCACAGGTGGTGCACTTCATTCCCATACAGGCCACACCCAACCCTGCGATGGACACAATGATGCCAACTATCATCAGGGCACGAGTAGCCTGAAGCGAACCTGGAGAAGACAGAGATAAGGAAATGAAAAATTTTTACATTTAATAAGAGAACAGGAAGTGTGTCGGTTCTGTTAAGGTTGGCAATGAATAGATGTCCTTTTGTTCAGTGGAATGTGGGAGTGCAGCTTAAAAAGGTTAAAAATGCAGCAAAAAGGCAAAGAGCACATGAAGTCAAATAATCAATCCTATTTGCAAAGTGCAAATCTGGAAGCACAAACTAGAAAATGATAAGGAAGGACTAATAAACCATCCTCAACCTATAAAAGAGGCTTTGTGAGTGTGTCCAAAGGTTGTGAATTATATTTGCATTAGCCTGTGAGGACACTTTAATGTGAGCTTTTCCTGGAAGAGAAGCCATGGGATACACATGAACACACACCAGCACATGCAAAGAGAAAGAAAAAACACACATCTCACTCTCTTTCTTTCACTGTCTCCCTCCCATCTGTAGCTGTTCGAGAGGTGGAGGCCTGCTGAAAAACCACTGTCCGGATCCTCATCTGTCAGCCCCCCCCTATAAACCTATCACAGGGTGCCCCATCTCCCCCCACCCTCTGTCCACCTAGAACCAGTCTGTGCCAGTCTAGGCCATCCCTGCCCTGCCCAAACAAACAAAACCCTCCAGTGGCGAGGGAGGGACGGAAGGATGGGAGACACAGAGAGGAAGAGGATGCAGAGGAGAGAGAGAAGAGAGGGGGGTGAACTCTATAAAATGGTGAAAATGGGAAACAATAGGGTGGATTATACAGTATAGTAAATGCAGGTCCAGATGCACACAGCCACTTTCACACACAACATAATTTTAGCCAATCATGGGTCATGAAACCATTAGACCATGGCTGGTTTAAACCCCAAAGAGGCCCCAGCTCATCAGTCAATCAAGATCTTATAATTTCAGCTAACATGAAGCAGATTATTAAGACCAGTCGCTCACACCACCTGGTAGGTTATGGTTATATAGGTTAAGAATATAGATTCCATCAGATATACTGTAAATCATTGGAGAAAGCTTCAGTTTTACATCTAAATGATCAAAGAAAATAACAGTGATTTACTTTTGAGTTAACAGATTAAAACCCAAATTTACCTCACAGCTACTTCTAAGTATTTGAAGACGTCCGTCATGTCATGAGCGTTAGTCAGCAAATGAGGCTAAACATCTGCAGGATCCTTCTAGTTATCACTGCACAACAGGTGCTATGCAAAACTTGAATTAATGTGTATTTCTGCATGTAAAACCTTTGTTAAACCATCATAAATCATTGTGATGGTTGATGTTCAGTAGATGACTGGAATGCCTGTGTCCTCCACTTTAGTTACCGTGGTCACCACTGAAGGTTTCAAACAGGTTATTTTGGCAACATTTTTGTGTATCTGTTTGATTTTATGGGATATGTCTGGTGAAACAGAAGTACAGTTTGTCACTGGGACTATAATTTGACAACAAGCAACCTTGTGTCAAATGACACAAAACTAGACTTTGTGTCAGGAGGGACTTTTTCTTCACCACCCAACTCTGATCACAGAAAGAAGATGCTTGGATGATACATCATCTTGTATGTGAGTGTTGGGAAGTTTGTGTGTTAGGAGGTGGGCAGCAGTAAGGTGGAGGGTTTCCTTTTATGTGATGATGTATGGGTGAGGTTTCGAAATGTTTCTCCAGGAATCTGTAGCTGCCTCTATAAAAGGAAAAAAACAATGTCAATGACTGTTCTGGGGTCTGTTGATGATAACGGTGTTTAGGAATGGTAATTAAGACATGCTGAGCAGATAATAGCCTGAGGTGGTAAACTTAATCAGTCATAACACTGTGGTCCATTGATGACGGAGGTGCTTTGATGGACCAGGTGGGTCCACAGGTGGAGAAGCTGAGGTCATGAATAAGAGACAACAGGCAACCCAGAACTGTAATACTACTCATCAAGTGGGACAGGCGGACGTGTGAGTCACAGGGCGTAGGTGTTGATTTTAAAGGTAACAACAGTGATGAATAACGTTGCATTACTTCTACTAATAATAATACTGAGCGCATGTATGCATAGAATAGATTATTTGATTCCACACTTACTGTCGAGCTGCAGGATGGAGTCGTAGATTTTACACTGGAGCTGTCCGGTACTTTGGAAAGCGCATGACATCCACAGCCCCTGGTACATGGCCACAGCCGTGATGATGTTGTCCCCGATGTACGCAGACATCTTCCACTGCGGTAGAATGGTCCCGATGATCAGTCCGACGATGCCAATTAGCGACAGGAAAAATCCCAGCAGCTGAATACCGGAGTTGGCCATCGTTTTTTGTTTATTTTGTTTTTCTTTTAACAAAGTCCCCTTCTCTAAATGAACTTTTAAAAAGGATCCTGATCCCGTATCACCTTCTGCGAGTAAAAAAAGCTGCTGAATTTTTCTGTTTAATTGTCAGTAAATGATGCAAAAAGCAGGCGGTGAGTGTCCGTGTCGCTCCTGAGTTGTGTACCGGGGGTCTTCAGTCGGGGATGGGCTTTCCAAGATGTGGGTGATGGTGTGAAGTGGGTGTGTAATTATCATGCCTGCTGATGCATGGAGCTGCAGTCCTCTGTGGTCGCGAGGAGTTGCTGCTGGGAAATGTTCCCTCAGCTTCCAGCAAAGCAACAGGTTGTCTCAGTTTCTAACCTTTCCAAGTCCGTCAGACCCTCAAACCCACATTACTTTATTTTGGATTCTCATCTGTTTCCTGTGATACTCAGGATCAGGGTGCATTGTGGGGGATTTCTCTTAAGCTACAGCTGCATATGTATATTGACATGAAAATCATAGAAAACATAGCACCTGTGCTTTGATATAATGGAAGCATCAAGATAAACTGAGTGTTTGAAATATACAGAATTTCATGTTGTTGTACAGTCCAGTCACAAAGTATTCTTATATTTTAGAAAGTGTGTGAATACAGTACACACACTATATAATCTACAGTTTGACCACTGACCCACATTGAAGCTATCATTCAAGTGCATGTCTGTGTACAAAGTAAACTAATCTCTCCACTGTCCTTTTAGCCCAGATCACCAATCACATGCTGCTGACAGGCTCCAAGCAGATTCATGAGCTCTCTGTTTCCACTGGTAATGAGGTACTGTAAACTGCTAGATAAGAACAGGTGGATTTAATGTGTCAGTCATATGACAGTTGTATACATTATCAGGTTGAGAAAAGCTTAGACAGTGGGAAGGAGTGGATAGAAGACCCATGGCTTAGCTGACTACATAGTGTCACATATTCTGTTTTGGATAGAACTGAATCAATAATTACTTCTGAGAAAAGATCATGGTAAATCAATTATGGCTTTATTGGAAATTCCATCATCACATTAAAATGAACAGTCAGGTCAAAATACCTCTTACATTTCATTGTGTATTATAAGATTAGATGATCTAAGGTGCAACACTGGGAAAAGGTGCTGTAGTAGGATTGGGATTACAGGCTGCCATGTAGTTTTTTAAGGGGCTATATGTAAGTTTTCTCTGCTGCTGAAAGTTGTTTCTTGGTTGGAGTGAGTGATGGTGATTGTCAGTTGCTGAGAGCTTCAGCCATTGTTGTAGTTTAAAATACAAGCGGTTATAATGTGCCCTTTTTTAGGGCAGATTGGACACACAGTGACTTGCTATTGGAAAGTGAGGAGATGGCCCGGCTGGGACGAGGCTAGCTGGTTTGGCATGCTGACTTCAGTAGAGTAAAAGAAGTGATGGAAATAGAAGTAAAACATGAGTTAGCATTGATGTTGCTTTCCATTGCTGGAGAGGGCTCTTGATGAGTAAAGGAATGAAGTTTGATGCTTCTAGATTGGTAATGCTAAGGTTGGCTATGTAGCAATATCAAAAATGTACATTTAGCACCTTAACAGAGTTATGTAAACATTTAGGGAGAATGCTTGCCAGATGTATTTGTGCAACTTCTGTGTATGCACAGTTTTTTCATCAATGTTAAATTAATTAATTGGATGTGGCTATTTTATATCTGTTGTTACTTAATAATATTTCACAAGATATTTGTTCCACTGGGTCTATTAACATGCAAGTTGTAGCCACTTCCTGCAGTGAATGGGGAAAAAACAAGAGACAATAGCAAGCATTGTCCATATCAGAGATCAGGCTTAGCACTGCAGTGTGCGTGACTTCACACTGTGGCTAAACAATAGTCCTAGAGCAATGGGAGAGGAAGTAATAACCCATAAGCCCGGAGGAAGTTATCCCTACTGCCAGGTTAATGGGAATTTGCTCACCTACTGGCTGGGTTACCTATTTAAAATGTAATGAGACTTTGCTGGATTGCTCTCACAGGTCTGTTACCCTTCTTTTCCTCTTACACAACTCTTGTCCCTTCAACCGTTCTTTCATTTTTTCATGTTCTTGCCCTTTCCCTCCACCTTCACCCACGTCTTCTCTCACCATAACTCTTTCTCCCTCTACTGTATCCAGGCTGGGGTAATAGGCCTCGAGGTTCAGTTGTAGAGGCCAACAAATGCCTCATTGTTGCCAGGGAGGAATGACCCGCTAGCTCAAGGAATCAATTTCACTTTGATACAGTAGTTGATGAGAAGGAGGAAGGTAGGACTGGGGGGGTTGAAAGTGTCCTGGGGGCTAAGGTGGTGAGCTTAAAGGAGGAACAATGAAGAATAAGCATATGTAGGTAAGAACAGTGGGAACAAAGTGCTCTGTGAAATCCAGAAGAGGAAGATGAGCAGATAGAAGACCAGGGGCCGGTCTCATGCCTACCAGTGCTGTTGCTATTGGTAACCTGATTTATATGATGTCCCCTTGGCTGCTTTTCCACCAAGGTCCTGGATTTCAAAGAATACAAAAAGAACATTGCTCTTTCCCCCTCTGCTCTCTCTCCTCTTTTCCCTTTTACTACTTTCTTTTTTAAAAGCGTAAACACACATTTGTCTTGCTGGTTTAGCCGTTGCTCAACACTCAATAGGAGGTGAAAAAGAAAACAGCTAAATCAGCCTAAAGAAGGGCACTAACAACATTCTCTCGGGGGGGCTCTCCCTCCCATTTCTGAGGCCTCCTCTGGGTCTGAAGTGAGCAAGTGGAGTGCAAATCTAATGGCTGAAGTCCTTTAAGTGCCCTTGGAAGTCACTGAGGCATTAGCAATAAAACATGCTGGGCCCGCGGCTTTTCCCTGAAAAGCTCTGAGTGTGCAAATGAGGGGGATGGCGCCCCTCTCTTCATGTCCTCTGTCTTTTCCGTCTTCAGCCTCCTTATGCAACCAGACTTGGCTTTTGTGCAGCAGCAGCAGGACAGGACCAATAGATTGGGTTCTTGGTCTTGTGGACTCATTCTTCTTGTCTTCCCTCTGGGGCAATGAGAGAGAGAGGTGTTCTTTTCTCTAAAGAGATTGGCAAGTGCGACATGCGTGTTACACTGTGGCTTCATGCTGCACATCAGTAAGCATGAAAATGGCTACAGTGTAACTGTGGAATGTACTATACTGTAAGACAACCTAATCAGCTGGCCCCAGATTCAAAGATGAGAGGCACATTTGTCAAATGAATAAAATGTGTTTAGATTCAAATGTAAAGCCCTGGTACATATTCTTTTGCATCTCTTCATGGTTGTTTTGTATCTCTCTGCATTAGTTTTATATCTCTTTGTGTCATTTTATGTCTCAGCACAGTTGTTTTATGTCTCACTGTAGTCCTTTGTGTGTCTTTTTTGTTATTTTGTGTCACTTTGTGACTCATTTTCCATGTCTTTTCCAGGGCTGGTTCTGGGCAAACACACATAAGGGGACAGTCAGAGGTGTGAAGGGAGCATTGTTCATGCTACAGCAGCAATTTTCTGGGGGAACATTTTACACATATTTTGTGGAGGGCACTTTTGCCCATCACAGCTAATGACTCAATTCCTGTGGAGAAAACACTATGTATCCAACCCCCAACCTGGAGAAGTGGATTGCACTTTGTCAGGCCTCTATCCTACAACCTGTCCAGCTTGGGTGTCCCACCTGAATACTGAACTTCTACTGAAAGCTCCCAGGATCAGTGAAGCACACTGACCCGCTGACTGTGATAAGGTAGCAATCCCTCAGGGGAAAACTGAAAAATAAAAAGATGAAAAATAAAATAACATACAGTCGGAGCTATCTTTCTACAGGATACAGAAAGCCACAGAAAAGAGGAGATGGATTGCTGCGATTCACAGACACAACTGGAATCCAGACACCAAAACCTGGATTTGTGGTTCCCATTATGCTGTTATGCTGTTAAAATCATACCTTAAGTTACATAATGTATTGGCTAATGTTACATATCAGTAAAGCTCTTAACGTTAGCATCTTTCATTTAGCTATATTCATTATAACTGCATCCATGATTATGAACCTTGTATTCTACATGGTTTGTTAAGGTAACTCATCTACCCAAAAGTCACTTTAAAAGTACTTTAGTCAAAGTAAAGATATCATGTTAAAATGTTACTTTGGTAAAAGTGAAAGTCACCTAAATAAATAGTGCTTGAGTAAAACTCTCAAAGTATCTGATATTAACTGTACTTAAATATAGAGTACAAGTAGATTATACATATATTTACTTGTGTCAATACACTGTATACTGTAAATCGACTTTTTTTTCGCTAGGCGGACCAGAATTGGCTGGCCAATCAGCGTTTTTCTGGCTGACGTATGTCGTCATTGGCCACGCCCTTATAGGAGGAGCGCAGAGAGGCGGAGAAAGGAAGTCGGAAAACATTTTTAAACCACGTTGTTACCGTTGCTTCGGTTTGCCACTACTATGAGAAAGCGTCGTTACCGAAGAGGTCTGAATGCTAAAACAAACTCTGGAGGTGTTTTTTTGTCCAACATGAGTGAGACTGGACGCTGAACACACCTGCGGCGCGAAGGTAAGGCAAGCAGTTAGCGGCTAGCGTTAGCATTAATGTTATTAGAGAGTGTTAGCACACCTGCGGCGTGAAGGTAAGGCTAGCGGCTAGCGTTAGCATTAACGTTGTTAGAGAGTGTTAGCAAACATGCGCCGTGAAGGTAAGGCTAGTGGCTAGCGTTAGCATTAACGTTATTAGAGAGTGTTAGGATTGGCGGTGAGCGTTTCCATTAGCATTGCCTTGTAATGGTATCGTTTAATTCTATTATCACTCGTTTATACCGCGTGGGCAAGGCTGTGTTTGTGTTTTTGTGACTGAGGGCGTCCCTAACATGAGTTGTGGGCACCTAACACGAAGGGATGAAAACTCAATGAGCTCGTAGTGTCTGTGTAAATCCCGGTTTGAATTTGTTTTCACTTTACAGACAGTTTGCGTTTCTTTGTCATTTTGTGTTCCATCCTGGTCATTCACGCTGTTCATGGTGGTTTATCGTGTCGTTGTCACCGGTTTGTGGTTATTCGTGGTAATTTAATATCATTGTGTGTCTCTACCTGGCTGTTTTACACCTTGGTGTTAGCATTAGCATTAGTGTCGAGCGTTAGCAGTAGCCTTATCTTTAAATGATGGCCTTGGGGCTTTGTCGCCTCCCCGTCATGAGTTGTGGAGGGTGGTAACTGTTAAGTAGTCAGTTTGTCTATATACAACTCATCTCTCTACTTTGCAAACATTTCACTGCTTCTTTGTAATTTTGTGCTCCAGCTTGGTCATTTTAAGTCAGTTTATAGCGGATAATCGTGTCGATGAGATCCTTTTGTGTCTATGTGTGATAATATTGCATCGTTTTGCAATATGCTTTCTGTTTTACATCTACTTATGATCAGCCTCTTTGTAGTTTCATGTCTATTTCGGGCTATTTAACGTTTCTTTGGGGTCATTTTGTGTGGCAGTTAAGTATTTCTTTGTGATCGTTTTGAGACTCCTTTGCCGTTTGTGTGTCTTTGTACCTTTGTGGTAGTAATCTGTCCATAGCCATCCACTGATCCACTCTTGTGTATATATTGATTAGAATTTTGTTTGTGGTGACTTGTGACTTGATTGAGCTCAGGTTTGAGTTAAATACAAGCTTGAAAACTAGATTTTGCCTCTGTGCTCCTCCACGTTTGAAGCCTCAAGAGTAGCTTACATTGTATGAGCTGAGATTACTGTTAGAAATCATTATTAAAACTTTGAAAGTTGCTTTTCTCTCTGAGATTAACAAAGTCATATTCTAGTAACATAATAAACATAATAAACTCAAAAGTGTGATTGTCAACTTTGTAGTGCTAAGTTTTCAGCTTTGTATTCTTCTACACTGTTCAAGTTTTAGAGGTGAACGATTCTTGATTAATTAGGTTTGTTGTGTTTTCCAGGTTTACTGGTTCAGCTGCTGCAGCCTGGACAGAAACACCAGCTCTAAACTTACAGAGCAAACAGGTATGTGTCTTACAGTTAAATTTACCCAGTCTGAAGAAAATGTGTTGATCTGAATTTTTAATCTTGTCTTATTGTTTAAATCCTTGGTATTTAATGAGTTTAGTATTGAATATCATAGTAACTGATTAATCATGTCTATAAATTGTCAGAAAACAGTACTAATTATAACAATTTTCAAAAATTCGAAATAGTTGTCAGTTAGTTTTGTGCGTGTGAAGTATAATTAAAAATACCATAAGTCAAAACTCTGCTTTCAAAATTGTATGTAAATTATTTTTTTTATTATGCAATTCACAGTAATATACACGGTTCCTCCAATGATTAGTGGACATACAATTAATATAGAAATTTAAGATAATCATGTCATATGTGACAATAAGCAGACCATGTTTATTGTCACATATGAAAATGTTACTGGTTGACTATAACGTTGAAGATTTATGTGTGTTTTGGGGGTTAAGCTGTTGATGAGGAATAGGTCATAGTGTATTGATCATTTTCCTTTGTATGTTTCTCTTTACTTCCTCTAGGTGTCACCACTTCGTCCACGATCACAGCGTCTTTGTATGATGAAGTTGTTCTTTGAGACCAGGACTGAGGCCTCCAGGTAATTCACAAACAGCTTTACATCAACTGTCCAACACAGAGCACTGACATTACATTATATAGCTTCAGTAATTGATTTAAAGTCTGAATAGTTTGATTTGTCACAAAAAGACATGACTCATTAATAAAGTTTATTTACATAGTTTCAGTACAGAAGAAGAAAATTAAGAATATAAACATCACCTCTCTCTCTCTCTGGCTCTTTCTTTCTCCATCCGGGCATTCATTGAAATACTTGGAAATTCAAAATTTCAACCCTAGAGTGTCATAGCAGGGCACAACAAGACTTTTTTACTTTTGTGACATTTTTGAAAATATTCAATTTTCATGTAGAAAATCAAGATCAATGAAGTTACCATATGTGGTTCCTTGCCTGTCTAGGGTAAAAAAAAAATTCTAAAAGGTGTATATATGAAGAAAATAGAAAAACACATATAAAGTTAAAGGAACATTATTTTGAACATGTTCCATTGAACATAAATAACATAACATAACATTGAATTATTATTTGTGCCATAGCTGTTGTTTACACTGTGAAAGTAACACAGTGGGAAAAAATAGCATTCAGCTGAAGGCCTGTCTTCCTGTGGCTGAGACTTCTCTTTAGGCTGACACAGACAATACTGAAAACATATGACCAAAATGTGATACACTGTTATAGATCTAACTACCTATATATATGGTGTACATACAGTAACTGAGCTCATAACAAGACATTCTGCTTCACACTTGTGCTGCTTTTCGTACAGGTCAGCAAACATAGCATGTTGAACAGTTTCCACTCTGAGCTGCAGTTCCAGTCGCTTCCTGAGTCTCTGTGGTGGCAGCATACTTAACATTTAGCACCAGCTCTCTCTGTGATACACACCTGTTCCACTTTACTCTGGGACATAGTCTCTGCTGTGTGAGTGCAGGTCATCAGAGCCAACTAGGTGCGCACCGCCACATACTTTATTGGACTAGCTCGCTGTAGTGTTGCTGTGGTCTGTCAATATGTTCAGTCTGGAGCAGAGTGCATGATTTGTATTTGTTGGTGTCTGTCTAATGCAGCCACACCTTTTGAAACACAAAAAAGATTTTCCCCCAAATATTTCATGATAATATTTGAGATTGTGTAAAATTTTAAGGGTGTCTGAAAACTTTTTTCCACCACTGCATATATAAAATACAAATTACTTCACTCTGGTGGGGATTCTCTCTTGTTCGACTGAGGACATACTGGACTCTACACTGACAAAGTGGTGTTACAAGACAGGACAGGCCAGGGCTAGCTGGTTAGATAGAAAAAAAGTACATTTAAATTTCAGGAAAAAAGAGTGTTGATGCACTCTCAAACAAACAAAGTCAAGAAATATACCAATGGTCTGTCAACGTATACTTACCAGTCAATAAATGCTGCAAGTCAAATTTAACACAGTCCTCTAAAACATTAGTTTGCAGCCTTCCACAGGTGCAGCAGAGCAGTGTTCATTTCATTAACCAAAACTATGATGAAAACTTTTCATTGACAACCCTTTTCCAGGATGAAAAGGAAAAACTAGTAACCTTTGAAAACGAATCTAGAACTTCACAACATGGTTTACTGTGAGGTTTTGTGTTTTCCAGCCTGGTGCTTTTATATTTAGATGTTATTAGCAGACAGCTCTGTAGTGGACCTCCATGATGACACCAGCTGTGATAAACAATTAGTAATATATTTTTTAATTTATGTGGCTTTAAAATATATTAGTCATTACAACCTTTCTCTCTGGTACTCAGTTTGAAAACGTTAAACCCTTTTTTTCTCATGTTTACAGCTTCTATAGTTGCTGCCCTCAGCCATTGGGAGACAGTGTTTGTAATGAACTGTTTTGTCAGTTAGTGTGAAAGAATCATTCACATTACTATTTTCAACTAACATGAAAAGATAGAAGATGAGTCCATACAGATCAAATCAACTGAAGCTGAAACTGTAGTGTTCATTTTAAGACTAGTTCTGATTAGTCCAGAACCACTTGGTTCACACTCTGGTTTCTTTGTAGATTTAGTGTCTTTTGACAATTTCAATATCTGAAAACCCTCTGTGCTTTTATTTTGATGTGTTAAAAGTGACGTTTGTCAAGTTAACGTTTGTTGCGTTTTTATCCACAGGATTCAAACTTCAACCATTAAATCAGAGAGAAGAGACAGATGTGAAGACATTTCCAGAAGGTCAGTGGTAGTTTATTCTTTTCAGTCTGACTCATTCATTCAGTCATTATCTCAGCTGCAGTTTGACTCTTTAAAACCTGTTGTCTGGAATAAATAGCAACAAATTAATGCTGCTGTAACTTCAGTTTTAATTTGTATTTTTCAACAATGCTACAAAAGTGATGTATAACAAAATACATATATAAACAAAAATATAAAACCTCAGTTTTGAATAGAAACTCTTTTAATAAACAACTCTTAAGAAAGTATAAAACTTTTAATACCTAAAAATATTAATTGTAAAACTATTGGACCTGTTTATTTTAGGTTTTAAATGTATTTAAAGATTTTAGATCTAGAAAAATTTACACCTTAATTTTAATAGTTTTACAATTAATATTTTTAGGTATTAAAAGTTTTATACTTTCTTGTTGTTGAAAAATACAAATTAAAACTGAAGTTACAGCAGCATTAATTTGTTGCTATTTATTCCAGACAACAGGTTTTAAAGAGTCAAACTGCAGCTGAGATAATGACTGAATGAATGAGTCAGACTGAAAAGAATAAACTACCACTGACCTTCTGGAAATGTCTTCACATCTGTCTCTTCTCTCTGATTTAATGGTTGAAGTTTGAATCCTGTGGATAAAAACGCAACAAACGTTAACTTGACAAACGTCACTTTTAACACATCAAAATAAAAGCACAGAGGGTTTTCAGATATTGAAATTGTCAAAAGACACTAAATCTACAAAGAAACCAGAGTGTGAACCAAGTGGTTCTGGACTAATCAGAACTAGTCTTAAAATGAACACTACAGTTTCAGTGTTCATTAAATAAATAAATAAATAAAATATATATATATAAATAAATATATATATATATAAATATAAATATATATATATATAAATAAATAAATATATATATATATATACTATATATATATATATAATAAATAAATATATATATATATATATATATATTTTTATATATATATATATATATAATATATAAATAAATATATATATATTATTTATATAATATATATATATAAATATATATTATATATATAATATATATTTATAATATATATATATTATATTATATATATATATAAATATATATATATATATTTATATATATATATATATATATATTATTTATTTATATATTAATATATTATATTATATTTTATTATATATAGTTAAAATATATATATATATAGTTAAAATATATTATATATATATATATAGTTAATAATATATATATATTATTTTATATTATATATATATAGTTAAAATATATATATATATAGTTAAAATATATATATATATATATTATATATATAGTTAAAATATATATATATATATATATATATATATTTTTTTTTTTTTTTTCAAAATAGAGAAATACAACCCAAATGTTTAGAGACACTTTTAATAATTTTATTCCAGACAACATTGAACAAATCACAGCAAAGATAATGACAGACATTTGACCACAAGGACACACTTGTTAGAGCTGGTTAGGGTCAATGTAGTTATGAGCACATTTTCCAAAGATGAACGTGTCTGTCCACTAAGCATCTTTGTGTTCGTTTAACTGCTTGTGGTACAATTATTAAATAGTTGTATCATAAGCAGTTGAATGTTCTCACAGGTGTTTAATAAAGTCATATTAGTCTGTGGAAAATGTGTCCATGACTACATTATAGATGGTAGAGAAAAAACTGTTTTCACTCAAACAAAAGGTGGAGGTCTTTTATCTAATTAACAGCTTTGTCACACTTCTGACTTTTGTTTCTTTCATCCACTTCAGGTCTTCAGCTGCTGTCATCTTCTCTGCCTGCAGAGACGAGAACATATGTGAATCACAGAAACTGATGAGTAAATCTAATATTCCTTTCCTAAACTGACCTCATTCATTGTTGACATCTAATTACAATGATTTAAACTAAACTTTTTATAACTCAGTCAGTACTTCATATTTTAGTGTGTTTTTCTAATTTACAGTCACAGTAATGACTAGAAATAAGAACCTACTGTAACGATTAAATAGTTATCTCTCAAATTTCACAGAACTAAATAAACATGAACCATGCAATAAATACAGGAAAACAATTTCAATAGTCCTATTAATAATTTAGCTAAATAATATCATTTTAGTAAGTTATTTTCACAACATATCTTATGCTATCTTTTAATGGCAGGATACACCAACATTTTTCACTGCATTTTGTACTATGACCTTTTTTAAAATGTAGTGAAAAATGTTGGTGTATCCTGCCATTAAAAGATGGCATAAGATTATATGTTGTGAAAGTAACTTAATAATTTAGCTAAACAATATCATTTTAGTAACAGGACTATTAAAATTGTTTTCCTGCATTTCTTGCATGGTTCATGTTTTATTTACCTCTGTGAAATTTGAGAGATATTTTTATCTTATTTTATAGTTTCAGAACTATTTCTAGTCATTACTGTGACTGTAATAATTAGAAAAAAAAAACACTAAATATGACATTTTTTGACACCTAACTATACAATTGTTTTTATGCCTGATTAGATTCCTGTTAACACATTACTTTGATTATTGCTAATTACTTCTATTATTACACTTTTCTGATATACTCTATACTTTCTGAACATTTTTTGATGCCTTTCTGTACTATGCATTTGGGCGGAAATCCCATCTGTTACTGTGTACATAATCCTGTTATATTGTTAATAGTTTATACATTGTTATATATTACCTGTTTGACATCATGCCTTTTTATATTTTGCTGTATTTCCTCAGCTGTGGACTAATGATGGATTATCTTACTAAAATAAATTCTGCTGAACACAGGATATTTACTGGTCTGTTAATATTGTATGAAGTGAATATTTGTAGCCAGAGGTTAGGGTTACGGCTCTTACTATACTATGACTTTTTTGATGCCTTACTATGACTTTTTTGACCCATTTTGAAGCCTTATTATACTATGACTTCTTTTGACAAGTTTTGATACCTTACTGTGGTATGACTTTTTTTTAAACCTTACTATACTATGACTTTTTTTGACCATTTTTGAAGCCTTACTGTACTATGACTTTTTTTGGACCATTTTTGATGCCTTACTATACTATGACTTTTTTTGAAAGCCATACTATGGTATGACTTTTTTTTGAAG
>NC_066846.1:4527826-4558994 GCF_001640805.2 Lates calcarifer
GCCTTACTATGGTATGACTTTTTTTGAAAGCCTTACTATGGTATGACTTTTTTGAAGCCTTAATATACTATGACATTTTTTGAGCATTTTGGAAGCCTTACTATACTATGACTTTTTTTTGATGGTTTTGAAAGCCTTATTATACTATGACATTTTTTGAAGCCTTACTATGGTATGACTTTTTTTGACCATTTTGATGCCTTACTGTACTATGACTTTTTTTGGACCATTTTTGAAGCCTTACTATACTGACTTTTTTTGACCATTTTTGATACCTTACTATACTATGACTTTTTTTTTAAACCTTACTATACTATGACTTTTTTGATGGTTTTGAAAGCCTTAGTATACTATGTTTTGGACAGTTTATGTAAAGCTGTTTGTTACCTGGAGGCCTCTGTCCTGGTCTCAAAGAACTTCTTCATGGTACGAAGACTCTGTGTGATCGTGGACTATGTGTCTGCGATCGCGGACAATGTCTCTGAGATTATGGACAAAGTCTCTGTGATCATGGACAATGTCATTATGGCCGTGGACGATGTCTCTGAGATCATAGACGGTGTCTCTGTGATCATTGACAATGTCTCCATGATCGCGGGCAATGCCGTCAAATCGGTGACCCCCGTCTCCGCCGATTCTATCGCAAGGTCTCTACGAAGCATGGGACAATGTCTCTGACCAAGGACAACGCCTCTCTCATCTTTGACAAGGTCTCTGCGACTGTGGACAATGTCTCTGATCGTGGACGATGTCTCCCTCATCCTCAACAATGTCTCTCCGATCATGGACCATGTCTCTGCGATCGTGGCGTCATCTAGAAAAATCAAAAACAAACAGAAAAAAATATAAAAATGTATTAAAATATTAATATCTATTAAGTTTAAAACATATTTGTCAGTACTAAACATGTGTCATTTTTATGAAATATAAATAAAATGTTAAAATTTTATCTTTACAGTGATTCTGTCACTCAGTGTAATGGATGACACTGTGGTCTAACAAATAAATTGCATTACACTGTATGACAAAATTAGGGATGCACCGATACCACATAGTTTCAATCCAATTACAAGTACAAGTACTTACATTTGAGTACTTGCCGATGCAGAGTACCAATATAAGTAGTTATTAATGCCATTACACTTCGTACATTTACTTGAAAACATGTTTTATTTTCATCAGATATTGTTTCATCCTCTGGCTGTAAGAAATTGCTGTGACTGACATTTGAACATTCCATTGTATGTGGCATTGTCACACATTTTATTCAAACAGAAGTACTGTTATTGACAGTTAAGCATTCAACTGCATCTTTTTTTGTTAACAAACAGCCTTGCCACATATTTCACAAACTCTTTGAACTTGCCGTCATGTTGGTTTTTTAGATATTTTATCAGATTGCTTGCGTTGAAAGTACTCTCTTTCGTCCCTCCTCTTGACAACTTTGCAGAGCATAATTTGCGGTCCGCTTTACTTTTGTCACCTGAAATACCTCCACACCACTGACATTGCTCCTCCTTGCTCTCAATTAGCACCTGACTGGACAACTGAATGTCTCACTGCGGTAAAGTGGTATTGAGTGCTGTGGTATCGGGACACTTTTATGAATACTAGTATGAATACAGGAACAGGGTATCAGACAGATACCTGATGCTGGTATCAGTATCTGTGCATCCCTAGACAAAACCATTACACTGAATGATGAACTTTTACTTAAACATATATTGCAGGCAATCAGCTGGCCACCTATATCAAACAATGACCCTAACCACTAAAGTTAATCACAGTTATTCACACAATCTACTTATTAAAAATCAAACCATAAAGGTGTTTTTTTGCATTATACAGAATGACATAGGGATTTGTAAAAAGGTTACCACACAACAAAAAGGTGAAATTATCAGATATTTAAGAGCAATAAATTCACCTTGCTGCAGTACCTTTTGATGATGTCATAGAGTATCACATCACTATCAGTTTTTGATATGATTTTAAAATGGCTTCTTGATCTGGTTACACTGAATGACTTCTAAAGAATTGTGAATTTGGGACAAAAGACCCCTGTTTATTTCTGCACTTAAGCAATAAAAGCAAGACTTTTATATCACTTTTATATTACTTTTCTTATTTGGCCCGAGCACACAAGTGTTCGAAGGCCCTATTAGAATTGCGCCGAGTCTTATTATTATCGTCCGAAATGAATGGCCTTTTTGAGGGCATACAATTGCTAAAAAAAAAATCACGAAACTTGCACGTGCGTCAGACCTGGTGAAATTTTAGGGGGGTGCATGTGCGGTGCATAATGACTGTTTAGTGCCTCCCGGAAACATTCAAAAGCGATGCATGCCCAGATGTACAAGAAAGTCTCCTGATGTCATGACCTCAAACCAACAGGAAGTCGGCCATTTTGACTGAACACAAAGTTTGCTAGATGTCGGTAAAGTGACTATTAACAATTACAACAGGGATTTAAACAAACTATCAAGAGCTCGCTGTGTTTTCGCCCGACCACGTTCGTCCACAACTCATGTCTAGGACACCTCAGTCACAAAAACACTAACACACCCTTACTTGCGCAGTAAGTCTGTAACAGAGAAGGCTAATGCTAACTCTCGCCGCTAACGCAAATGCTTACCGTTGCGCCCCAGGTGTGTTCAGCGTCCAGCCTCACTCGTGTTCGACAAAAAGCAGCTTCAAAGCTTGTTTTAGCACTCATGCTTGTTTTAGCATTCATGCTTGTTTTAACATTCATGCTTCTTCGGCGATTATGTTTTCACACAGTACAAACAAACCGAGACAACGGTTCAAACGCTGGTTTGAATCTGTCTCTTCCGTTACCCCCCTCTCTACGCTCCTCCCTCAAGGTCATGACCGATGACGACACAAGCAAGCCAACAACGGTAGAAAAAACACCAATTCGCCAGTTTACTGTATTTCGCCTAGCAACAGCCACTGATAAATATCCACGGGGAAGATAGGAGCCTGTTGCTGCTGTAAATAATGTAAACGATGGAGTGAATAGAATCTCAGTTAAAATTAACTAAAGGATGCTTTTCTGCGCATCCTTTAGTTAGCCACGTTATGATTTCTGTTGTTTAGACAATGCCTCCTCAAGTAGCACAACAGCTCTGCTAGGCAATAAGACCCTTCATTTATCAAGAGATATGTATTAAAGATTGACTGAAACTGAAATGTTGTTGACATTTTCATGGAGGTCTGAGAACAACCACATAATCATTCACAGAGATAAGTGAGATGACAGTGTCTCCCTGTTAAGACTTCTTATGAACAAAACTTCACAGAAATATAAACAGAAATAATATTTTTTGCAGTGGACTTTCAAAACATATCATATCATATTTCTAAGCATATTTCTCTTGAAATTAGTGAACAGTAGTATAAAGGAGATAAAATAATGCAAGAACTTCAAAATGTCATAATTATATATGTAATATGTATCATACTACTTGCCAGTTTTAACAGTAGTGTTTGACTTTACTGCCCTCTACTGCCCAGAAGCCAACATTACAATCACTAAGTGTTGACACTTCAACACAAACTAGTAGTTTCCTGTATGCTCCACAAAGTAAAGCACATTCATAAAGAAGGTGGTTTATTAAAATAACACAAACACTGTCACTTTGAAGAAACATATATTTCAAACTTTTAGACTCAAATAAAGAAGATCACAAAGTCATAAATACAGATTTAGACAAAAATAATGCAAAACTATTGGATGTTACCACATATACATTTACCTTCTATAGCACTATACATGGATTATATTATAATGTCAGCTGTGTGTCAAGCATGTGTGCTACTCTGTATGCAAATGTGACGCATTACAACAGAAATATGGAATAGGTATTTATGGAAAGTCAGATCTGGTGATCTCGGAAAGCACCAAGGAGAAGTAGAAATAAAGAGACAACCAAACAATGTATCAAACAACTGTGTGTGTGTGTTGTCCTCTATGGGAAGGGGTTATCAGGAGTGTAGTTGAAACTGGCATCCAAGAACATGGCCAGGGTTCCCAGGGTGGTGATGATGACAAACAACCACAGGAAGAGACGGTCCACTACCAGAGCAATGAACTGCCAGTCTCCTGTCATCTGGAGGAAACACACACACAAATACAAAAGCACTTACTGTAAGCACTGAGTCAGCAGTGTACTGTATGTATTCAGTGACACATGAACATCGCTGGGGCATGTTTGGAACACTCTGTGCTCAGGAGGTGCAGACAGACTGAATAACAAGCTGCCTGACAGAGTCTGTCATGTCGTGTCGTGCACATTTCTCACTGTGTCATCCGTGTCCTGCTTCTTCAGCTGCTCGGCCATGTATGTCACAGCGGCGATGGCTGACTTCAGGTTGGGAGGGAGGATCAGACAGTAGCTGTCAGTGTCCGGGAGCCGCTGAAGCTGCACTGTGCTCTCACATCTGAAAGACCGAAACACAGAGATAGACAGAGGGAAAACTTGTTGTTGGAGAGAAGGATGCAAAGGAACAGAATTTATTTATTTACATTTAGCCTAGTTAAAACTTAAACACAAACTCAAACTAGTTGCCATAAACTGGGCTTAAACATTTGACATTTTGTCTCTGTTTGCAAAAAAATATTGTGCTTCGCTTCAGTGCAATAACATGTTAACAGTGACAATGTTAACATGCTGTTGCTTAACAGGTATTTACCATTTACTATGCTATTCCACTAACCGCAAAGTAAACTGAGGCTGAGGGAAGATTTAGATCTGATGATGGTGCTAGATGAAAAGTTAAGGGATCACCAAAGATTGCTGTTCATCTATGAATGGTTGTGCTGAATTTCATGAAATTCCATCCAACAGTTATTGATATATTTCAGATTTGATCAAAGTGGTGGATTGACATCATATTATCTATACTGTATAATAGTATGTATATATTTTATTTATGTGTGTGTAGGATGAATCATTTTTTCTCTTATTTACTGTATCTTATATATTAGCAGTACAAAAAAACTGCAGAAAGATGCCTCAGTATTTAAAAATGTCCCAAATGTCAGCCATAAAAATATGGAATGCAAAAAGTAAAGTATAAGAAAAAGTATGAACAATGTAAAGATTATTATTATGTTCACTATTAATTTATCTTATTCTAGTTTTTAGTATATGTAGTTAGTGTTTTGAGAAATCCAAATTAAATCCATTAATCTGGATACAGTGACCATGTAGAATGTTGCTTCCAAAGAAAGCACATTCAAACCTGGGAATATCTCACTTGTCAAGGCTGTCATGCTAGTACTTAGACACATGTCCTCTGGAAGAAGTTAAAAAATGCAGCTACACATCACAAATGCTCCACAGGCTCAGATTCATGTTGTGCATGTCACGATTAACCAGCACAGCACTGCTCACGTCTCCTGAAACAAACTATCGCTGACATTAGCTGTCCAGTGCAGGACATACAGTATAGATGCAGATGTCACTGTTGTCTCTTCTTAACATACAGAATGTGTTGTGTGCCAACTAGCTACTGACAAGCACAACCACTGCAGGCCCCTTCCTGCCACTCCTCTGAGCACTGACTGACAGCAGCACACTCCCCACAAAGGGGTGACATTGACACAACACTGGTTCAACATTTATGTGATGCCATGACCTTTGACCCCTTCATTCTTCCCTTCTACAGCTGTTCCATAAAGCAAAACATATGATCAGAGAGAGAGAGGCTCTTATTGACAGCGTTCTTGCAGTGCCTGGACAACATGCTTTGACTCTGGAGCTTCACTGCTCAACCACATCATTTTAAATGTATTTGAGGGATTTACACAGTTTGTTATTTCAATTTATCACTAAAATTAAAAGAAAAAAAACATATATAGCACACACAAGACATTCACAAAACCACAATTCGATATACATTAAAACACCTCCTTATTTAACTTGAATTTTGGCCAACACCTAAAATGTCTGTGGCTTGTTTTATTCTTTGTTAAAAAGGTAATATCTCTAAACATTTGACCCCGCAGTATATAATGCTTACAGCAGGTCAGGTCACAGACACCCGTGCTTGACCACACGTTACACAGGTCTAAGCAAACACTTAAATAGGGTGTTTACTATTGGCTACAGATTGCACTTCCTCCTGCTGCCTGGTGTTCACCCCATTCACCCCTCACCTCTTGTAAAATGTGGATGTATTTTGCATATATTCAGTGTCAAGTGAAAATGAAACCCAAAACGTATCTCTCAATTTGATCATGATGTTTAATGCACTTTTAACATTTAACTATTCATTTACAGATTCTGATTGTGTTTATGTGATAAATGTTGACTGAAAATATTGATTGAAAATCACATTTCTCTGTTACATTTGTCTAATCAAGCAAATCTGCTCTTTTTTAATAAAGTATTTTCTGTCAGCATCAGTTGCTATGGTTTCTGCAGTTATACAATACTATGTACTTATGTCAGTCATTTACAATTATGACCTGATCAAATCTTTAACATTGCCACTGTAACAAGGGATGTATATGGCCACCATGTTGGCATGTGTATACATGTACAGGACAAAACTACCCTTTGACTACATGTCACATTACTCTACATGTCAAAGTATGATCACAGGTTAGATACATAGGAAGTCATACTGTGCATGGAACAGCCGGGTGTTACTTAACCAACATGTAACTTTTTCCCCCTACAGTGTGCTTATATTATTCTACGTATAACTCTACTATGAAACATACGTATATGTTTCATTATTTGTTACATGATCAGATTTAGATGCTAAGTCACCTGTTCCTTTGCTCATGTGTGTGTCACAAGCTATTATGGATACTAATTATATCTTCATCATTGTTTTCATCCTTCATTATATAATCACTAAAACACTGAGATAAGGATAAATATCATGTGCAACCTTCTGAGGAAGCCTGGCTTGACAGCGCACCTGTCATATTGGCACCTTTGGCCAGTTGTACAGTGTGTATGGTGTTGATTATATGCAGAACCTCCGGCACCAGAAAGAGGAAGGCGTCAGAGGAGAAGTGGGACAAGTTATCAGTGTCACAGAAAGACGGCGTGACAACAGATGGATTGCAGGACAATAAAAATGAGTGACCAAGAACTCCTGTGTGAGCAGTGTGTGTGTGTTTGTGGCCACAGCTCACAGCAGAGCTATGTGGTGCTCTACATGCTGCATGCCATCTACATTCCACAGCCTGTATTCATTACCACAGATACAAGGAGCCCTTCTCACTATGACACACACACTCTATACACTGATACTGTACATAGATAAATGTGAATAATAACACTGATATATTGACTCATAATAGAAGTATATACTTGCTCAAACACTCATCAATGGGTAATTAAACAGATTTTCACACATTAAGTGACACCAGTTAAAATACACACAAATGGTGATGCCATACGCGAGGAGCTCACATCATCCACAAAATTCTCATAAATGTGTTGTAAAGGACAACACCTGCTCTAACTAACCCACTGACAGAATAACAAGATAAAGAGAGGTGGATGAGGGGACGCTGTCTACACAGCATAGACAGGATGACAGTGCCTAACCACCGTCTCTTCCACATCAAAAACCTCAAAGTCCTCCTCTGCCACGATCACTCAGCACCGGTCTTCCCTTCCACTCATCTACCCCTATCTATTCTTCACCCCCACCCCTCCACCTCCTTTCTGTGGGATTACCCCCTAATGCCCAACCTAAACAGAGGCTCAGTGGCTGGCGACTGTGGACGGGGGTGTGGGGCTTAGCTGGGGCTGAATCTGATGCCTTTGGAACGGGATGAGAGATGCCCAGCACCAGGACTGGTTCAAGGGACTGTGGAGCTGTTTATAATGCCAGGGCTGGGTGGCAAGACAGAGGCCTACTGGCAGATTAACCAGGGTGAAGCCAGCATGGTTGGGCAGACAGCATAAACTGACGTCACATTTTAGATATATAATGTCTTTTGATCTCGATCACTGATTGATAAACCCAGGTAGTGACTCATCCTTTTGATCCAAATGTCCAATGTCCTACTCGGCCTGTGTGATGAGCACTGGAGTTCTAAGTAGTGATAACCATCGTGGCTGAACAAAGAGCTTGACTAGAAAGTTCCATTGTGGTTCAGAGTATTTTTACAGGTGCTTGAGCAAGAAAGATACATCACAGCAAATCAACTGTCAACTAACAAATTTCAGAAAATAAATGTTCTGATAAGAAGTGGTCCAATAAAACATTTGCAATAAATCTGTTGTCAACACTAAAATTCTGGTTTACAATACATGATAAAAAAAAAATAAAGACTATCTGAGAGGCTGAAGTAACTGCACATACTATTACTGTCTTGACAGATTCTCTGTCCTGCAGTGGTGATGGCTGTGATTCTGCCAAGTCTAGCACACTGTGTACTTTACTATAATAGCTGGTCTGGCATTAGATCCAACATTCACACTTTGGCACAGTGTACAAAGAAGATCCATGCCTGCGCTGGTTTTTATTAACATTAATAGAAATAGCTTTCCCCTGGTGTAATGTCAGGATCAGCACATCTTAGCCTGGAAACAGGCTGAATCAGGATGAATGACTATCATGGTCATTGCTTCAGGTCTATGGTTTTTAACAGGCTTGACAGGTACAATAATAATTTTTAGCAGTCTCTGTAAAGAGCTTGATTTGTGTTTGAAATCTAAGCCAATCAAGTATATAATATTTTGTATCTGTACAAACATTATATACTCACGCACTAGTATATTCCCTGATAAACTAATAAAGAATCTAAATAAATTCATTAAAAAACATAGGACTTTGATCAATTTTATATTAAAGGTATCCTGGGATGTTTGCTGGCAAACAAACAAAACTGACATTCAGATTCAGTATTTCTTACCAAAATACATCGTGTGCCTCTTTGAGGTGAAACAAATGTGTTGACTACATTTCCTTTTTCACGAAATACTTGAAAAAAAACTCAACTTTTTGGGTTCTGCCTTGTCTATATCTCTGGTTGGTTATTAGCAGTCCTCTTTCTCCTTGCTTATATAAGAGCATTGCTATGTTTGTTGGGACATCACCGTCAACAACTGTAAAACAGCAGAATAGCTTAAAACTTCTATATAATATATAACTTACAAACTTATATGTTATATATAAGTTTTCTCTGCTGCTGAAAGTGGTTTCCTGCTGACAGCAGGTGGTGGTCACTTGAACTTCAGCCATTGTTGCCTTTAGAATACAAGATGTGCCCTGTCAGGAGCGCTAATTCTTCAGGGCAGACTGGATGCTGCAGTGACTTGCTATCGGAAAGTGAAGAGATGTGCCAGCTGGGTGGGACTGTCTAGCTGGTTAGCATACTAACTTAAGTAGAAGAAAAGAAGCGATAGAAATAGAAACAACACAAGAAATGCTGAACACAATGTTTTCTCTAGACTGGTAAGTAAACAGCTGTTAATGCCAATGTTGGTTATGTAACAACAACAAAAACTTACATCAATCAGGATATGAATTGCACCACAGGTGTTCATCGGATACATGCATGTGCATTCTTGTGTGTGTGTCACAGAAACAAAACTGGGACCTGAGCTAAAAATTACAAAGTGTTGCTGTGACTCTCATGTAATTCCTATTTGCTCATGTTAATATGATAACTTTTAATTCAGACTTGAGCTATGCTGGAAGAATTTCAAGTGTTTTGAGTGTTTTTTTCAAAGATGCCGATTACTCTTTCAAGGACTTAAGAGCAATAATAATCTGTCATACTGACAACTCATATTGTAGAGTTATATCTTGATGCAATCTGTGTTAAAACTCACAGCCGTGTGAACAACAAAGAACATAACAGAAGCAGATCATCTTGATAATATGAATGGGAGAATATGAAAGTGATTGACTCATGCTTTGATTAGATTTCTTGTTGGTGAATGTGTCCTTACCTGCCTCTCCAGGGTATGACAAGGTCAGGGTTGATCTTGCGAAAGAAGTATTCTCCTCCAGGCTGCCGTCCATTAAAGACTCGGATGGGCGTGTCATCGTTAGACTCCTCCTTCAACTGGAGGTTCTTCTGGGTTTGGCCTCATCATGCCGATGTACTTGGGTAGGAAGTGAATGAATGCCTGGGAATTTAAGGATCAGAAATCAGTGAAATCAGAATTCTCAAAGGTACTAAAATATCACAGACAGATACTAAGAGAATCTGGATAACTGTTAAATCCAGCTTCACCTTTCGAACCCAGTTGGGCATGATGTGTGTGCTGGGTGTTCGGTGGTGCAGATTGAGGACAACCACGCTCAGGATGACAGAGAAGGTGACCAGGATCATGGTGAACATGACATAGTTGACAATAATTGGGATGCCGAGGGAAGTCTCAGGGACCTTGTCAGCCAACAGCAGCATGAAGACAGTCAGAGCGATGAGGACAGAAATGGAGAGAGTCATCTTCTCTCCTGCAGAGGACAGGGATGGGCTGGTGAATTAATTATGACAATGCAACAGCAAATATTATTCTGCTAGCTTCTGTTTCATGTTGACAAGGGCAGACTTTGAGACTTAACTGCATTTCACTGTTGGCTGTGGAGAAACTTACAACTGGTAAATTGGCTTTATCTATCTTAAATTGCTGAACAAAAGAATCGATCTTTGTCTTACAGACCACCTGAAATCAAGTTTACATTCTCCAAACACTCTGCACTTTCAGGTTGTTTGCTTCCCCTTGAATCTACTGTATATTTTACACTATGTCAGTGAAACATCACTCTGAAGTCTGACCACACAAGGCCAAAGACTGACAAAGTAGATTCCTGGGCAAGGTCACTTTCCTGCATTCCATAATACATCAATAAATCTTCCATTCCTTCAAAGGTTGCTCTGCCTCATGACATAATCTATATAAGACACATGTTTCTTGTCATGACTTTAGACGATGTATCAAAGAGTAGTCTCAGTTCCTATACCCCCTCTTGGCAGTGATGTGTAGTCACAATGTCAAAACATGTCAGATGTGCTGACCTGCTCCAGGAGGCAGGTAGAAGACAAATATGGCCAACACGCTGGTGAGTATGCAGGGCACGATGATGTTGATGATGTAGAAAAGAGGCTTCCTCTCTATGATGAGATAGAAGGTGATATCCTCATACAGGTCCTCCTTAACATTCTTCCTTGTGGGTTTGTGACAGATGGCCCATTCTCCATTCTCTGTGGAGAGACGACAAAGGTAATTATGCACAATATGATGAGACAGCAGAGGAAAATAAGTCACTAGACCCCATTTGTATATATAAACCTCCTGTTAACATGCAGTATATATTCTACAAATTGTTAATGATATCCACAATACTGTGCACCATTTGGAATCAGTTAGCCATGGCAGCTAAACAGGATGCTAAAATTATAAGAGCTTATGAGACCAATAGGTTATTGTGCTTTCATAAGAGAAAGTGCTTTTATATTATAGGCAGGACTATGAAAAGTAACTGGAGTTACTGTAGGTACCAACCAGTGAAAGCATTCTCATCTATAACAATCTCATGGATCTCTTTGCCATCATCATCCAGAAAGTACTGCAGGTCCACCTCAGAGGCATCATACGTGTACGAGCGAAAAATCATACTGCAGTTCTGCCAGTCAAATGGGAAGTAAGCCACCTGTGGATAGTTCAGGAAATTAAAAACAGGAGAATAACGTAACACATAAACTAATGCATTTTACTGTAATAGCAGTAGAGTGTACCTCTATAGAGCAGGAGCTGCGGTAGATGGCTGGGGGAAGCCAGTTGACTGTCCCGTCACTGTAAACCAAGACGTTGACATACAAGGCCACGTCAAACTGACCATCATTACTGTAGGGAGTAGAAGAGAAAGACAAATGTGATGCTCATATGTCAGAGATATTATACCACAGTGTTATTGGAGCCTACATGCTACTTAAGGTGTTTTACTCTTCACAAAACCTTGACATGCAATACATTGTTTGACAGCTCTAACTCCCTTGATTCTATCAGTGTAAAGAATTTTAAAATCCCCATATCACTGCAACAGCTGGTGACACACAAAAGACTTGTGGTTATGGCTCCAAAGTGTTTTCCGAGCAAAAGGTGCTATTACAGGCTGTGTATTCCCCTGTTGTGTCTCTGTAACTTTGGTTCAGTATCTTTTATACTCTTCTGACATTTTTGTTGTAAAATTTAAAGAGTTACCTCTCAAAGGAGACCAAGGTTACGGCTATAATCAAAAAAGTTGAAGGACAGAAACTTTTTCATTTTTGGGGCTTGTACAAAAAAAATGAGTTGTCTGTTAAGGGATTTAAGTATATTTTATATATGCCATATATTTATATATGATGGAAATGTCATTAGTATTACAGGTATTTGTAATAAAGCAGTATCAGAATTAGACAAATTAGACAAATTAAAAATCTGACCTTTGACCTAACACTACACGAGAAGTCACAAGATCACCAAAGTTATGATGAATGTTTGTACCAAATTTCATGGTATTCCATCCAATAGCTGAGATAGTTGAGTCTGTATCAAAGTGGTGGACTGACATGTCGCTAGTGTGGCTAAAATAAAAAGTATTTTTGCATTGTTTGAACATCTAGCAGTTTTGTCTTTGGGGCAGTTCCTCTGTTAGTTACTTAATGATGGGTGATGTGAATGACTGTGTGCCTGTGGAAGGATACTCACTTGTTTATGAGGTAGATGTCGGGACGCCACACCTTGTTGGGAGGAATCCTTAAAACATTAATGTTGTCATATTCCTCTGGCTTCCATGACAACCTGTAGTCTGTCCATGCCTGGGATGGAAGGAAGGGAGGAAAGGACAGAAGCAGAGAAGGAGGAGAGAGGCAGAAGGGGGAAGAAAGAACATAAATAACAGGCATAACACAGCAGACAAGAAATTAAATCATTACTATGCTGCCCTGATGTCTTTGTCATTTACATCCTTGTTTCTCAAGCCTTTGATAAGTCATTTAAATCTGAATAATCTTGACACAGACTCACACAACACTGTCACAAACACTCAAGCTGTCTTGAATTCTAATTAGTGAGAGCGAGGGACACAAATGGAAGAGTGAGTCAGAGAATAAGAGAGATAAAGCCCGAAATAATTTGTGGTTATAGAGAGTGACAAGTCCATTTGAGGGCAGTGCGACAGAGCAGAGGAGCCAGAGCAGCCGAGCACAGCTCGCTGATGAAGATGAATGTTTTCATGCTCATACCAGATTCATGAACACGTTGGTTGTCATCTCACCATTCTTCTCGTTCTGTAGTGGGATAGAGAGAAAGAGAGGGACAAACATTAGTGATGCCACTATATCTTGTGGTACATGCCAGTGCTGTTACTTTCAGTCCTCCTCTGTACAGACTAATTGAATATAGAAGAATGGATGACCATGCAACAGCCAGCAGTTACCTGGCTTATGGTGCATTTTCATAAGATGACTTCATAAAACGATTTTATATATAAATAGCTTACGATGATACATAAGGGTGCAGGAATGGATGTTTGTATTTACCAAGCTGACAAGCTGAGAGAGGGTCATCCCAACTCGCACCATCACCTTCTCCTCCCAGTAACGTGCTGGTCTGACTTTCATGTTGTAGTTCTCAAATAGTTTCTGATGGAGCCTCCGCTCTGTTTCTGAGGCTCCTGGATGGAAGAAGAAGATGAGTCATATTAACGTACTTTCCATCCAATGACAATGCTCTAACCTAATGATTACTGACTTTAGAATAAATCTTACAAAAAAAAGGGCCAGAATCAGACCATGTCTTTATGATGCTGCTCTAACAAGAGTCACTGTAAAAGATCAAAGCTGTTAAAATTAGATAAGCACACAACACCAGCAAATCACGTGTTGATTTGCAGCTTTAAGCCTCTGACACCCAAACCACAGCACGGTTGTTCTCTGTGGATCAGTGAGTCAGACCTGCAGTGGTTAGGGGTTCAATTCCCTCTGGGATGCTAAAAATATACTGTATGCTCATGTATACTCAATATGGATGTTTTCTGATTCATATTTTAATTGTGTCAAGCAAATACTATACATTTTATTATTTACGATTTGAAAGTAAATATCACAACCATGTGGCAGTGAGAGAAATAATTACCTTATTTTTAATATTTTTGCCTAAAATTCAATGTGCGGTGTTAGAGTATTAGCATTTAGCATTTAGCTCTGTGTGGTGACAGGTATCTCCAAAAAGTGATTCAGTAACTGCCAATGATGGACTGACTTTCATTCCAAATATGTGACTAAACAACATGTGGCAAAGACAGAGAAGGACAGACAGGACATGCAAAAGAAGCAGGGCAGGTGCTGGTGGTGTACGATGGGTAGCAAAGGTGACTGAGCTAATGTAATTGATATGCAGCAGGGGAATGGAATCAAAGGGATGTCTGGGATACCAGCTCCATCAGGGACAAAAATAGACTCTGATTAACAAACAATGATGTGTTAATGTGATTCATTATATGTTCCAGAGCAGCTTTTTTTGCTTTTGGAACAACATAAACATCTTTGATGGGACGTATAGGATAATGACTTCTTTCCACTGGGATTTCCCGTTTGTGTCTCCTGCGTTTTCTCTCGCTGCTCTCTGAATGTTAGTCCTTCTCTTTGGGGTAAACAGATGTAGAATCACCCTAGCTGTAAGACTTACAGAGGGACAGGAACAATCCATCACATCCTGCTTTGGAGGTCACCAGCCAATGCAGGGAAGCTTTTTGCTTTCCTCTCTAACTGTGGGGTTAGAGGGTCAAAGTCAAAGCCCTTCAGCTGAGCGCAGATAAGAACTAGTCATCGCAAATCGATTCTAATTATGATTTTATACACACACACACAAAAGAAAAAAACAAACATAGAGAGTGGGATCAATACCAATTTAACTGAACTGACAGAATCCAGAGGGATGTGAGATGCTTGTCTGTTATCTGATTATAATGTAGTGCAGAAATGCTTCAGTTCCTACACGTATGCGGGTAAATGGAGGTGGAAAGAATTCTGTTCTGAGCAGCTCCACAGGAAATAGGTGGTAGTGTTAGAACAGACAGAGGAATGGGAGCACTGCACCACAGGTCGTCAACAAGCACAGGGCAACTGTTTGTTTTCCAAACCCAATATGGGGTCAAAGGTCAAAGTCAAAGGCAGTCAGACATTTTTGTTTTGGCTACCTGTTACTGCAGCTCAATAATACTTCTTATTTTAAAAGCTGTGGGAGCAATATATTTATGTTTGCTTAGAGTTCATAAAAATCGCTGAGCATGTCTTACAGACAAATTCAGATTAATGAAAGTACATTTAATTTGATCTCTTTCATCAAATTTATCTTGAAAACTTTATACAAACCTCAGCAGCTTCAAAGTAAAAATTCGAAATTGTGTCTAAACTCCAAATTCAAATCCTGCTGGAAATAATATCAGTGCATGTAAAACCGAGAACGTCAGCAAATAATTGAGTCCCCCCACAAAAATACAACCACAATACACACCGGCATTCATGTGGATGTTCTTACCAGTGAAAGTGAGACAAAGGCTGCTGCATATGATGAGAAGGGTGTTCATTCTAACACTGTGCTCCATCTTCATTTGTCCAATCATGACAGTCATGACATCTTCTTCCAGTGTACTGTGCCAATCAGAGGCCCCACTCTGAGCTACAGTCAGGCACTTTCAGCCTGCACCTTCACCTGGAACCTATTGTACATGGAAGAGTGTCTCCAAAAGCTCGCACACTCTTGTCCAGCTCAGGCAAATAAACGCACACCTCCAGTTGGATTACTGCTAGTTGGCACCTCCGGCGGCACACACTGTTCAGCTAACGGCTCTCTCTCACGTCTCTTCTTCTCTGTGTGGCCATGGCTCCGCGGGTGAAACCACGGCCTGATTGGGTGTGCGTGCTGGGAGTGACGAGAGGGCGGAATGTGTTTGTACTGGGAAGCCTGTGGGGCAGGCACCTGTTGGTGCTCACCAATCTGAGGTTAGGACTGTGGGTGGGAGGAAGAGGAAGTGGAGGGGGGGTGGGATGGGGTAAAGGAATGGCAATGGGCTATGGGTTATGACAATGGAGATATTTTTGGGGGAGAGAACAAGTGGGGCGGGGTGGAGCGAGGAGTTGATTGGGGCGTTGACTTTCTCTGCAGATGAAGAATGATTGGCGATGGTTTGGAGATGAAGTGGTTAATAGGTGGCATCTCTTGCTCATTTCAGTTTTAATGCCTTCTTATCCTGTGACTGACCTCTCCCTCTGTTCTATTCCTGTGTCTAACATTCACTTCTCACTTATACCTCAGTCATTCTCAGTCTGGTAGATATGCTTTGCCAACTGATTCCTTCCAGTGGTTGAATCAAAAAAGACTGTGGCAGAGGGGGTGTGATAGGGCAAGGGAATGGCAGCGATTATGATAATTGCGCCATGGATCTGACCAGCTTGTCAGTGAGCTGAAAGCACATAAACTGTGATTTTTTTCATTTTTCCTACAAGCAAAAACATTATATAATCACTTAAAAATAGGTGGCTTTAGTCACATAGTGGTTTCTAGTAGTAGGAATATTAAAGCAGAACAAACTGATTATCAGATGTGACATGTACCTGGAATTACCTTTCCACCAATAAAATGGGCCTTAAAATTACTAGTAAGAGCAGCTCTGACATTTTTGCAGAGTGGAAACAATGAGTAAAATATAGAGATAGATAAAGTAAGAGAGGAAATTACTTAGTAGCAGAAAATGCATCATTCAGTGTGCAACACCAACATCATTTATCTTGATATGTCTCTAAGCCATAAAGCTAATGTATGTGTGGCAATTAAAGTGAGAAACGCTGAAAGATTCTGTTCTTCAGTGAGAGATGCAGCACAGTGAAAACCCAAAGGATGAAGTTGCCAAAACCATGTCTACAATTACCAAACTTCTTAGCAGGAGAAGGTGAGGTGTTGTCAGTAGTGATGGAGAGGTCTTACAGGACTTCTTGAGTTTGAACAGTGAAAGTGCACATCAGTTTTGCTGATACTGAGCATGAAGTGAGCTTGGGGCTAGAGAAGAAAAGAATGTCAAACAAGACATAAAAATAGAGATGGATGTTGTTGCCATAGAGATGACAGAGAAAGTTCTGAGACGTGAAGACTACAAGTGTGATGATCGATGAGGTGGAGGCCTTGGAATGAACTCTGGAACCCGCTGCTTCTTGGATACTTCATGTTGCTTTTTATGAAGCTGATGTCTGCATTTCAAGGGTCGTAAAGTTATTCCGTCTGTTACACAAGATAAGAAAATATGTACCTCGCCTATGTCTGTACTTTCTATTACCTCCTTTCTTTTGTATCTGAGGTCATACTAACCTCTCTCCCTCATGCTTGTCAGGGTCTCCAGTGCAAAAACACAAACAGGTTATAAATCAGATGCCACGTTGAGAGTTGAGAGAGCGAGAATGTCTCCGACTTGCCCTCCTGCATGCCGCCACTCCCAGTATAAATACATCAGTCAGAATGGCCCCTTTGCATTTTTGTGCATCTGTTGGACAGCCCGTCTTTTCACCGATACAGCTTCATGCAAGGTCAAAGAGTGAGATAATAAGCTGAGGATAGAAATGAGTGTAATTCTACCAGTAGTGCGGTAATAATGCTGTAGCCAGGTCTATAATATTGAAGCACTATCAGCGCTGTCGCCACAATGAGCTGTTGACATTGACTGTGGACTTTCAGCCTTCAAATGCCTCAGCTGATAGAGCTCACACTTCATGTATGCATAAGTGTATTTACACACAGAAATATCAGGGAAGCCCATGCAGCAGTGTCCAGTAACCAGTGCCAGTGTGTGTGTGTGTGTGTGTGTGTATATGTGTGTGTGTGAGGACAGTTATTAATAGCAGAGCGGGCAGGTGATCGGAGCTGAGGTTCGCAACTCTCACGGCAGCATTCTGACAACAGATGGAGCCTTTAATACTCTCCCCTCAGATCTTTATTTAAAAAACAAACAAAAAAAATTGAAAGGAAAAATTTAAAAGGGCAGGTGTGTGTTTGTCATGTGAGAGGATCCAAAAGGACATATGGTGTGTGTGTGTGTGTGTGTGTGTGTGTGTGTGTGTGTGTGTGTGTGTGTGTGCGTCTACAAGAAAGCAAAATGGCACACATCTTCTATATGATGGGAATTCCACAGGCTATTGGTGCAGCTGGTGAATTGGGCCGGCGTGCTGCTCTGCTCTCCGCACACATACACCAGTGCTGAAAATACAAAGAGGATTACTACGGTCGCAAAAATATCCACAAAGCATGTGCCACACTCCAGCACATTCTGACACAGGGAAATGAAAGGCATACAGCTCGCTCATTATAGCATCTGGTTTGTCTTGGTGTTTATGTGTTAACACCACATATGAATATCCAACGCTGGATCCACACTCTTCAGACCTAGAGTCCTACTGCTACTACACTAAAAAACAACAGGAGATCAGATAAATGTACTTCTACATGTCAGGCATGCTAACATTGTCTTGGTGGTTACAGTATATTCCATACAATAATCAGTGCCCTTGCACATGTAATAAAGTTTTGGCTAGTTTAAATGATCTATGTCAAGCGATGTGTTTCTTGGCAGAAACACGTCTCCATGTGATTAAGGCAACATTGCTGAGGCTGAGAAGGTCTTGAGCACTATTGCTCATTCAGCTGAGAAACCTCAAGATGTCCGTTCATTTGCATTTACTTGCACACTTGAGGTTGAACACAGACAAAACCTTGCAGGTGTGTGGTTCTTGACACTGCACTATCTGACAAACCTCAACTGGTCAAATATGCCATTCTCTAAATGTGTAGATAGAATAAAGATATATGTTCTTTTACTCAAACCTTGTCCTTTGACCTTGTGCATCAAATTTTATCAGCTTTGTCTTGAGCAGTGGTGCAGCTTAGAACATGTTATACAGACTTGTTTTTGCTAGTCCAAGTCTGAAATTGCAAGTTAAATCAGTCTTTATAACAGCTAAAGGGCTGTATTAGAAATTACAGTTTGACACAATAATGGAATAGTGTCAACGTGTATTTCTTCTGCATCTTACACAAGAGAAACATCTTGAGGTCATTTGTGGTTTGCCAGAGCAAGAAAAGTAAATAGAGGGTAAATTGGCAATAGAAAAAATGTGAGGTGCAGTAGGAACAATGGCCGATGGTGGACTTCACACAGAAAATCATTTGGCAGTTTAACACAGTGATTTCTTTCCCCCCATGTTTTAAAGGTGGTACATTAGGAAGAAGATTTGTTTAAGAAACACAAAAGTTCCAGTGCCTCAGGGGGACTTGAAGGGGTCGGTGGGTGTGTGGTTGAAGCTGGCATCAGCAAAGATGGCCAAGGTTCCCACAGTGGTGAAGATGACGAAGATCCACAGGAACATGCGGTCCACCACCATAGCCACATACTGCCAGTCCTCCTTCAGCTGGTAATTGGAGGTAATTGGACAAAAGGATGATGGGGAAAAGGGAGAGGATACATGGTAGAGATTAAATAAACAGAATGGAAAAAGAAAAAGAAGAGGATGGAGGGGTGGGTGGGCATATGGAAAGAGTTGTCATGGCAGGAATTGAGGAAAAGACAGAGGACAAAGGAAAATAAAGTTAGTGTAATAAAAAAAAATCATGGCTGCTGGCTCTTAAAGGAATCAAAGAAGTAGGAAGGAAAGATGAACAGACACAAAATAACAGACAAACTTACAGCTTCATAGTCCTTCTCAGCCTGCAGTGCCTCTGCGATATACGTGATGGCGTCTATCGGCTGACTTAAGCTCATCAGGTAACGACAGGTAGGTACTTGGGCCATCAATAAATTTTCTTAGGTCCGTACACATGCCCTCTGGCTGAAACCTGCACATACAGTGTATCAAAGGACAATATTTTTAATGCACAAAACATTATTGTCAATAAATCTCATGTTGATTCAGGAGAAATGGAGTGAGTCCACATGAAGTGTCAACACCCAAACCGAACAAATGCACACGAGCCTGGGGAATGTTGCAACGTGCGAGCAGATGTCAGCCCGCACTAATTAAAAGCTGTAAAATAGTAAAGCGTTTATGAGCCAGGCTGCACGTCTCCTTTGCACTCCTCTGTCATTCAGAGAGGAATAAAGAGAAGGTCAGAGGAGCTCCCTGGGCTCCGTCTGCCAGTGTGGGAGTCACCGCTCTGCATCTGCTGACTGGGCTGCTCTGGCTGAGAAACCCTCTGTGTGTATGTGTGCATGTTTCTGTGTTTACTTGTTGCCTTCAGTTACCAGCCGTCAGCTGCAATGAGGTGCCAGGAGTTGCTGGGGGAAGTTGGGAGAAAGTTGCTGCTGGCGTCTTCCTCATTTTATTACTCACATGTTTTCACGTGACATATAATTAAAATCCATATTTATTTTTATTCTTCACTAACATCATATATATAAAATCAAATTCAGGAAAGAAAGCGGGAATAGAAATGCTACCAAAATATAAGGATAAGTGATTGACATGATTTGTTATGCTAAAATTGGAAGGCTAGCAAGTGTTTTCTCAGAAATCCCATGATGGAAGAAGCTGAGACCCAAGGGTTGTATAAATTACAGGAAGGAGTTTAAACTTAAAAATCACTTACTTTCAGCTTCCACATGGTCCGACCAAAGAACAGTGTTACCAAGAGCAGCTTTAACTTTTATCTATTTGGTAGGTTTGGTAGAGTCACAAGAGTCATAAAGCTGATTAGTAATGTTAATTATGCACAGACATCTAGCCCCTTTGATGTTAGCTTAGCCACATTAGCTACTGGTCATACCAGATCACGAAAGGCTATAGCAGCAAAACACCTGAATATAATGTCATTACATTCATGTTTTTTTGTATTCATGTTTTTATTTGTAAGTAGAGGAATGTGTTATTTCTTCTTTCAAAAGTTATGTAGTGTCACTTTAACACTCAGCTACTGAAGAAGCTCAAAGTATTACCCCTCAGTGAATTCTGCTCTGATTGTCCCTGCTGCATTTCTATGCTGTAGTGCAGCGTGTCCTTGAGCAATGACACATGGATTTCCATTGGCTGCTTCCAGTAGAGAGACGTACCCAGAAGTCTAATTCTCCTATAACCTTAAGTAGTGACAGAGCATGACTCTCTCAGCAAGACACTGCAGATAAAAAGTTTGGTTGAGAAGTCATATTTTCTCTGAAATTAAAGGATAACTCTGGTTTATTACAACATGGGCCTTACTTTAAGGTGTTGTCTGTCACCTGTCACCTATTGGTTATGATAACACCATCCTCACTAAAGTTTGTGCTGAGATTTGGGAACTCTGTGACATTGCTACAAGTCCAACAGGGCAAGAAACACAGGCAGTCAGATGACCACACAAGTTGTAAACAACAGATTAGCCATATGATCTAAACTGCATTATTTGGAGGTCAAACTGAAGGCTAGCACACCTGCTGTCTGCAATAATCCTTTATTGTACAACTGTGTGTACACAACTATGGCAAGTGCAGTAGGTCGCAGTTAAATCAGCATGTTGGCCTTTAAATCCTGACATATATATTTATGATGGAAACTTAGGGTAACAAGTTCATAGTTTGTCTCTGTATTCTCCTGCAGTTAAAGCTGCTAAACCTCTGGGTTTGTTTAAACCTGTCTGACTGTCTGACTACTCATGTCTCAAGGACTGAGAAATACATAAACACATAGTCACAAGTGCACAAAAAATACACATTCAACCAAGATGCATTGCCTCTTAAGTGTATACTTGCATGTGTTTTATGTTAGATCATGGTAAATGATATTAAACAGGATAAAACATGTATATATTTTAGATTTTGAAGTCTAAACCCCTTAACAAGGTCTGTAAAACTTAACTTATCTCCTGCTGGTCTTCATGACCTTGTCCAAACAAACATAAATCAACATTATCCTCTTTGCAGAACAGCTGTACTCTGCCTTTTCCAGACATCTGTTTACTTATGAAACACCTCAAATATTAAACACCTCTTTCACTTACATTTCAAGAACCTCTGACAAGAGAAATCCCAGTTAAAATGAGTTGTAGGTTAAGCAGCTCAACACGAGAGGGCAGTATGGCACTATGTGTATAAGGAAGCATGAAACGTGTAGTGTGACCTGACAGGCAGGGCAGAGTAGAGAGCTGCTTGGTATTCAGCACAGGAATTTGGGGGTTTACAATGCAGTGCTGCCATCACTGCTGCTCCTGCGAGTGTGGCAGGTGAGGAGGCTGTGACCTGAGAGAGGTGGAGCTTCATCAGATAGAGAGAGAGAGATAAGAGAGGAAAGGTAGGAGAGAGGGGGGAAGAGAGACACAATTTGGCCTCTTAACCCCTCCTCCCTTTTTCCCCCCTCCGTGGCTCAAAGTAGCACTTCATCAGCGAGAAGTAAATGACTATTCAGGAGACTAATTCAACTAAAACTGGCTGCGTCTGGTGCCAAGACATGCACTAAACCCAATTAAGAAGGGGTGTGTGTATGTGTGGACTCAAGAGAGATACTGCTGTCTCATCAAATTGCTCTAATAGAGGCTCCCCCTCCTTCCTCCGTCACCCGTTCTTTCACCTAGACACGCAGCGTCCCGCTCTAATGTGTCAGAGTCGATTTGCACGGGTCATTATTATTTTAGCAACGATTCTCTGCCGCCTCCGCTCCTTCCCTCTAGACATATTTCAGTTCTCACAGGAGGTGAAGGATAGAGAGAAAGGGACAGCTTCACACTGTGAGGAAGATTTTTGAGGTGTATTAATAGAGCAGCAGGGAGGCAGGCTAGTTAAGGATGTCACAGAGTAGCTGACTTCCAGCTAGTAGCAAAGTCTACCTGATCAAGGTCACCTATTTCCTCTGTATACAGTACAGAGACCAGGGTTAGACTGATAGACCAGTTTGTCGCCAATTTGTGTGCCAACATTGGCCCAGATCCAGCCCCTTACTCATCAGCTTCAGGGCCAGCGCTCTGTAAAACCTTTGATGGAACTCATCAGTCTAGGTTTCACTGGAGGTGTTTGGTGAACTAAGGTCTAAATGCCTTTTTCTGAGGCAGTTCCACGCTCCCTAACAAAAGTAGTTCTGCTCTGTAGTTCTGTTTTTGCATGACAAACCCAAAATTTTAAATACTGCATAGTAGCTCAAACTTTGACATCATGTTAGTTTCAATTTAAAGTATCACTGCCTCAATTAAACCCTGTTCAGCTAAACCAAAGAGAGTGAAGCTCCAGCTTTTATGTCTAATATCACTAGTTCCCCAATGAGTTCTTAGCTTGCAACTGCTCCAGAAATTACAGCAACTTTTTGACAGCCTAAATTTTGGCAGGAAGTTAATCCAAAATGACACATACAGGAGATGTGTGACAGTGACTTTTAAGAAGTTATCTAAGTGTGTTTGCTCACACTTCTGTGTATTTAAAGGCACAGCTTTTAGCAAAGCAATGCACCAACTAAAAATGCTTGAGTATATCTCCTCAGTTTCTCAATGTAGATGACAACTAAGATACATGCATGGGAGGAAAAGGTGTATGTAATTTTGCACTAAAGGTTCTGTCTTCGAATAATTGAACAGCTATACCCAGAAAAGTTTATTAATGTAGAATGAGAGTTGACTTTCTAAGGGCAAATGCAAGCTGTGGGAAAAACAGGAAGTGCTGGGCAGCTGACTTCTGAGATAACCCACTACACAGACTTAAACTTGAAATTCTATGAATACTAAACACAAGTCATGCTAGATAAACTATTGGATTTCATTTTAAGGTGCAATCTAACACACCTCAGAAGTTTACTTGTAATGTGTTTTTAATCACTTCTACTGCAGGAAGTTATTCCTTTTACACAAAACCCACAGTAAAGAGAGTCAGATGTGGATTACGCATCATAAATGGATAAAGGACTTTTATGTGTAGTGCTCCTGCATATGCTGACATTATATATCATGCTTGAAAATCCCCTTTACAAAAACACAAAAGAAAAAGAAATGGTCCCAACAAGAGCTTCTGTATAAATTATATCTTAGAAATCTGCCAGTTCATACTGATACAAATATGTATCTATTACTGATAAAATAAAAGGTAGTGTCTGGAGTAAGATATTAATGTTATTAAAAGTCAAACAATACATAAGCAATAACCTCAATAACATACTTTCTTACCTACTTAAGAAGGTAGAAAGCACAAACATGCTTCTGTTCTGAGATCAGTGGGAGGTTGAGCTACTGTCACTACAGTTGGCACAGTCAGTACACTGGATATTCTGAGTGAATGAACACTGACTGCAGAATGCACAAGCAGATACAATAGATCCACTTAAAACCCAAGAGCAATTTCTGTCCTCACCTGTTGGGCTTGGGGAACAAGATGGAGGAGTCTGGTTTGCGGATAAAGTATTCATCAGCCACTTTGCTGATGGCAACCTTCTTTTTCTCCCGGCGGGGCATGGTCTCCAGGGACAGGGGGGTCTCTACTTTTGGCCGCAGCATGCCGAGGTAAGGAGGAAGCATGTGGATGAAGATCTAGGAGTAGAGGAAAGGTGAAGAGCAACAGAGTTACTTCTACAATTTACAGTAAAGTCAGTTTCTCTTTCGTGTTTCTTCTGAGCTCATGCAAATGGAGAATCAAGCTGAGAGTTTAAAACTGGAAATAACAAATGTGAAAACACTCATTCATGTATATTTCCATGCTTGAAAACCACATCGGGAAAGAGAAGGTTATTTAACTGTACTTTCCACATTCAGTTGATAGCTTGTTGGCTCACACAGACCTCCCAAATCCATCGTCTTCCCTGATATTAAAAATCCATTTGTTTGGATTCTTGTGTTATGATTTATGGGACAGCTGAAATGTACTTGCCCTGTATTTGCCTATTAAGGGTGAGAAATGACTCAAAATGTTGAATTTAGCAGTGAGATAACCTTTAACAGTTGCTGCTGAATGATGTGGGTGGGGAAACCAAATGGGTAATGCTTTCCAATTCCTCAACGTCTACTCTCAAGGTGTCCTTGAACAAAGAACATAAACTCTGGATGCTCCACTGGAGCTCCTTAGTAACAGACTATAGTTGTACTTAATTAAAATTGAAATAAATGTTGAAAATCTTCCTTTATATAATAATCAGTTGGTACTCCTTGGCTGAAGCTGCCTTTCAAAAGGATATCAAAGGACTCAATGATAAAACAGCAAATCATCGGGCCAGATGTCAGTCCTGATCAATATCATGAATGCTGTAAATGGCTTCTTCATCTGCACTTTGAAGTGCTTTGATATCCATCCTTTCAAATAACTCTCGTCTTGCCTGTATTGACAGATTGATGTCAATAATAGCCCACTGGCAAAGACCATGCTATAGCTGCAATAGTGAATGTAACATTAGGTGAAACATCTTGGCATAAAAACTGTGGTTTTATCATGATTAACTGAATTAATTAATTTTTGAATTAATTCTGAAGTAAATACATTCAATTGATATGTTGATGTATATGATATGTTTCCTTATGGGACTCCTCTGACCTTTTGTGACATGATTAGCAACAGCTAAAGGCTACGTGCCAGTACTAGAAACTTACATTCAAAAACTCAACAAGGTACTTTTGACAGAATAAATGAAATTTGAAAAATATATTTCTTGGACTAATTCAAAAATCTTGGCTGCATACACAGTCAAATAGTGAATGTACAGTGTGTTGGCTGCAGGTATGATTCCCCCCACTTTCAAAGCACAAATCAGTTCATTGGACTGACAGTAATTAATGGTTGGCCACACTATTTTCCAGTGCACCTCGTCTTTGGCTTTGCTCTTAAATATTCAACTTAAGACAGATGTTCAAATATAAACTAATCCAGATCCTGAATAATTTCATAAAACACACAGTTTTGTTCAATTCAACATGATTAAACAGGGCACTTCACACTCACTTTAAGCTTATTCTTTCTTATTGGCTCCATGTGACTCCCATTCCCACAGCTTAGCACTTCATGAGATGTGAATATAAGTAAGGCAACTGTACCCTGGAGGGATCCACATCATCTACAAAGACCTCATTCTGCAACGACAGCTGTTGTAACTCAGCCAGTGTTTCTGCTCTGTCTTTGTGGGACTCTGGCAGATCAGAGCTGGTTTCAGTACTAAAGAGCATCCAAAGCCACATCAAGGCTGAGCTGAAGGAGCTCAGAGACATAGTGATGGAGGAGGAGGAGGCGTTGAAAGCCATAAAGACTGCACTTGACACCCAAAGGACCATCGTAGGAGACCTGAGATCCTAGTTGAGTGACTGGAGAAAGAAAACGTGATTCTGAAAGCAACCATGGATGATGTTTGTCCAGACACTGATGTAGCTTTCTCTGTTGCCTTAGACTTGACCCTGATGACCCTGACAGACCCTGGTGGAGAATATAGACCATTTAACACACTTAAAAAAGGTATTTTCAAAGGGGTCTGTACCAACATTGGTAATGCCTTCAATCCAGCTTCACTGCACCTGTGAGAGGAGTCTATTACTGTCAGTGGCATAGATGATTGCTCATTGTAAAATGGGGAGGATCATTTAAATTTGTCCTTTACATTTATTCTACAGCTGGAGACAGGAGATATTATTGACACTTGTATATTCCCTCTCTGACTTCCTGTTGCTCCCCCTTTAAAGTCTTAGAGGAGAGGATGCAAGGTTAAGTGAGAGATGAGAAATATTATAAAATTACTCAAGCACCCCAGTGGCACCCCCTTTCAAGCTGGGCATTTGGTTCCATTAAAGCTTAATAACTGCAGTGTAATTATCGTATTAGTAGAAAAATGTCACATTTTGACTGCTCACTTATATTTTCTTACAATGAGCTTATTTGGCCTTTGTTACTCATCACATACATCCCATAAACTACTGTAATGTAAATTATATATATATTTCAAAGCTTGCATGTTCTCTTTCTGATTTGTTCTTGTTTTTGTTTTTTGTTTTTTTTGTTTGTTTGTTTTTAAGTGTATAGGTTATACCATGGCTTCACATTGTCTTTACATTTGTCCTATGCATGTTTAAAGTTAGGAGAGACAGAGTTTACAGTATATGGCTAACATGTTAGCATTTCACACATCCAGCAGACACAGAGAAACCGGCTTCACACTCCTATTAGCTCTGTTTCTGTTTCCACAAATAAAAATATCTGGCTCTTTAGCCCTAAATGTTCACTAGCTAGTTGCTGAAATGATGTTAATATGAGCCATGAGTAAAACAAAGCTGTAAAGCTGAGGGCCACACAACCAAAACAATGAGCTGCAAAATGCTAAAATATCCTCTGTACCTGAGTAGAACCACAAAGGTGGGTGATGATGGGTTTGTCTTTGCAGTGACAATGTGTTTCATATTATGTACTCATTTTATCCACTGTGAGATTAAAATATTGATTAGTGCAGCTTTAAAATAGAAATAGCAGTGTATTACTAGCAGGTCTGGTGTTAAGAATATGACAAGTATGAAGCTGAACATCCATACATCTGCCATAGGTAATGTTCTGTGCACTAATCTTTCCTTCCCAGATTGACACTGATCGTCTGAAGAGTAGGAGTGAAAAGAAGCAGAACCCATAATGTTCCTTTCGCCATCAATCCAGCACCAAGCAGTTCAGTTTCATTAAACCATGTAAATCACACTATATGTGTAAGAGCCTTTTTGTGGTGAATGTTCCCTGAAAGTGTGTCAGAACTCAAAGTATAGAGCTGCTGCCGGGGCCTGTAATTAGCTTCACATAATGTGCAGTGAGGGCACCAGCCACTGATGGAGGTTAATGGTATAACATGACGTTCAGGGTGCTGAGGACTGTGTCGACTTAATTCAGTAGACTGCCTGAACCTAAACTACTATTGCCTCCATTACCAAATTAACACACAAATTAACATTACATTAATTATTTCAAGGCCACAATTTACTACTCTGATGGAATGAGGCAAAACTTGTCAGCATAATATATGTTTTGCTTAAATGTAATTAATTTTAGGCTCTACATAGAGTTTTTTTTTGGTAAACCCACACCCGCATTTTCATTATGATTTCTGCTCAGGTGGCCACAGTTTAATAAACTGTGCACCATGAGCGTAAAGCTTTTGCATTTGAGTTCACTCATTTGCATAATTACTTGGATTAACTTGACTGTATTCATGATGTTTATGGTAAAATATGGTAGTGCAGAGCAATGACTTACCTCTGGAGAGGAAATCACATTTTACAAGACTATTTGTGCCATGTGACAAAATGTGTTACACACAAACACAAAACAAATAAGTTTCCATTAAGACTTAAGGGTCAAGATGCCAAACCATCAAATACACACTCTTAATTCAACACACACATACAATCCAGTCAAACAATTTATATAGTTTATGATATTTTGTACTTGGAACTCACCTTGCGGACCCACATGGGCATCTGGTGGGTGTTAGGGGAGCGGTGATGCAGGTTAAGGACGACCACACTGAGGATGACGGGAGAACGTGACCAGGATCATGGTGAACATGATGTAGTTGACGATGATGGGGACGCCCAGTGAAGTCTCAGGGATCTTATCAGCCAGCAGCAGCAGGAACACAGTGAGGGTCAGCAGCACGTTGATGGACAGACCCATCTTCTCACCTGGTGGGGACAAAAAGGAGAATATTGTTTAGTTAATTAGCATTATCTTTTGTTTTAGGGGAGCTGTAATTACATCATGCTCCTTAAGGGCTGTGTTCCAACTCACTGAGTTTCGCCAGGAAAAGGTTTGTTCCTCCTTCATCTGGCTGCGATCTACTATTTTAGCAGCATCTGGCCTGTGTAATTCACCACTAATGACTCTAATGGAAAATTCATCTCCCATTCTAAGTGAAGCTGATTGGTCAATAGAGCAAGGCCTCCCCGGTGTATTCAGTTATCACTTATAAACTGTGTTTACCTGAGATAGGTTGGAGTTTGTAGACAATGAGAACGATAATGTGTATTAACGCAGTGCCTGCTCCTTCAGCGAGTAACTGTCAAAGCAGAAGTGTGTTTGCCTTGTGTTTGTGTTTACTGACTCCATCACACTGTATCACCAGAGAGCAGAGAGTTCAACATGTTCGAGTTCTGTCTTGGTTGACAAGTGATCTCTAGAAAGTGCAATGCATAAAATTATTGATCAGCAGCAAAATAAATAAAGAAAAAAACATTGGATTACTACTTAAATGTCCTTGACTTGTCACTGTATTGGAGGATTGTGCTTTATGATCATGCATGCATGTCTGCAGACTGTGCAGGAGCGCAGACCTTGAGATGTCCCGTAAGCAGAGACAAGAAAAGATGAAAAAACGCAGGGACTGGGGAAAACTTTACACACACACACACAACACCACACACACACACACAACACCACAACCTAAGGCAATGGCTAAAGGGTTTCTATGTGTCCTTGTGTTATGTGCCTGAATGTGTCATTAAACATAGTCATGCAGCGTGGATTTTACAGGATGCTATGCCAAAATCTGGATTCACACTTAAGGATGGCATGGTTCAGATAAGGAAGAAAAATATTTACCACCTCTTTCTTTGTAAATTTCCAAGATTCAGGCAATACTCTGACTACTTAAAGCACCACAAATATGTTCATTAAATTAACTTAATTAGAGGTCAGTGTCCCAAAGGGGGGGCATCACCAATTTTACACATGGAGATAAGTTTAATCATCATGGGGAGTACTACTGAGCCAGTTGAATATGTCCTCTGTGACTCTGGAGGATGAAAATAACCCGATGTCACCAGAGTTATTTCTCAATTTGGACTTAAAGGTTGCAGTGGAAATGTAGGGTCCAGCATTTTTTGAGGCTGGATCCATATCAGGGACTAAAAACCTAGATATCTGTGCATCTGCTGCATAAATCTTGTCCTTTCAAGTCTTCCTGTAATAAATAGCTGGAGTGCCCATTAATATGCATAACTCAGTGGACACATCTAAATTTCTCAGTCTCAGTCATTTGATTAACAGGGGTAAAAACGAACATATCTAAAGTTTCTACATGCAGTGACATGGGATGTCATATTTGTCAACTATTCTAATCTGAAAGTCCTTATTCCAGTAATAGGATAAGTGTGTGACTGCCCAATTTAAACAGACCACACAAACACAATTAGGAGATGGCATGAGCAGTTTTAGAGAGCAACAATGCAGCAATATAATCCTAACCAGAGCTGCATCAAGCTGGAGATTGAATGCCTAACTGTCCAGATTGTCATAGTAAAGATAACTGACCTTCAGTCATTTTTACATCTAGTTCATGGTAAGCTGGTTTGTATGTATTGCTGTGTTTTGATGGTATACCTGCATCAGGAGGCAGATAGAAGTTAAGATGGCGATGATAGTGATGAGAATGCAGGGGATGATGATGTTCAGGACGTAGTACAAAGGCTTCCTCTCAATGATCAGGTAGAAGATTCATGTCCTCGTACCGATCGTCATTTATGACCTTCCCTGCTCGGCCTGTGTCTGATGTGCCACTCGCCGCCCTCTGGAGAAATGTTCACATTTTAAGTATTACAAAACATTTCAATTAAGATCAGCAGAATTATTATTTTTTACAGCACAAGCCAACAAATCTGCATACCACAAGGGGGTCCGAACAAAAGTGCAAACACAGTCGAACTGATAAAAGACACTCCTGTGACCAAAGTCTAGATATTAAGCAAAATCAAGTATAAAGTAGCAAATAAGAGAAAATTAAAACCAAGGAAGAACTGATTCAGTGTATCATGCAAAGGAATATATCAATACTACTACAGAGTCATTTGCTGTGCATACAAATATTACTATTCTTCATATCTTTAACCTTTAAACATGAAATTAGTGCCATCTACTGAAATTGAAATTTATTCAATAGTTCAAAATTTTCCCTTTATTTCAAAAAAGCTATTACCCATATATTACTCCATCCATCCATCCATCCATCTATTCAACCAAATCCTCACCACTGTAAGATTCGTCCATTTGGATTTCCCGAATCTCGTTGCCTTTTGAGTCCAGTGCATACTGCAGGTCAATCTCTGTTGAGTCATATGTGTAAGAGCGGAACTGCATAGTGCAGTTCTGCCAGTCAAAAGGGAAATATGTTACCTAGGCAGAGAAACACAGGGAAGAGTCAGAGAAGAGGAGCGAGATTAGCAGGAAACTAGTGGAAAGCATAAAAATAGAGGGAGAACAAGTTTAAGTG
>NC_066846.1:4562885-4602329 GCF_001640805.2 Lates calcarifer
TGAGCTGAAAGCAGCACATAAACTGTGATTTTTTTCATTTTTCCTACAAGCAAAAACATTATATAATCACTTAAAAATAGGTGGCTTTAGTCACATAGTGGTTTCTAGTAGTAGGAATATTAAAGCAGAACAAACTGATTATCAGATGTGACATGTACCTGGAATTACCTTTCCACCAATAAAATGGGCCTTAAAATTACTAGTAAGAGCAGCTCTGACATTTTTGCAGAGTGGAAACAATGAGTAAAATATAGAGATAGATAAAGTAAGAGAGGAAATTACTTAGTAGCAGAAAATGCATCATTCAGTGTGCAACACCAACATCATTTATCTTGATATGTCTCTAAGCCATAAAGCTAATGTATGTGTGGCAATTAAAGTGAGAAACGCTGAAAGATTCTGTTCTTCAGTGAGAGATGCAGCACAGTGAAAACCCAAAGGATGAAGTTGCCAAAACCATGTCTACAATTACCAAACTTCTTAGCAGGAGAAGGTGAGGTGTTGTCAGTAGTGATGGAGAGGTCTTACAGGACTTCTTGAGTTTGAACAGTGAAAGTGCACATCAGTTTTGCTGATACTGACCATGAAGTGAGCTTGGGGCTAGAGAAGAAAAGAATGTCAAACAAGACATAAAATAGAGATGGATGTTGTTGCCATAGAGATGACAGAGAAAGTTCTGAGACGTGAAGACTACAAGTGTGATGATCGATGAGGTGGAGGCCTTGGAATGAACTCTGGAACCCGCTGCTTCTTGGATACTTCATGTTGCTTTTATGAAGCTGATGTCTGCATTTCAAGGGTCGTAAAGTTATTCCGTCTGTTACACAAGATAAGAAATATGTACCTCGCCTATGTCTGTACTTTCTATTACCTCCTTTCTTTTGTATCTGAGGTCATACTAACCTCTCTCCCATGCTTGTCAGGGTCTCCAGTGCAAAAACACAAACAGGTTATAAATCAGTGCCACGTTGAGAGTTGAGAGAGCGAGAATGTCTCCGACTTGCCCTCCTGCATGCCGCCACTCCCAGTATAATACATCAGTCAGAATGGCCCCTTTGCGTTTTTGTGCATCTGTTGGACAGCCCGTCTTTTCACCGATACAGCTTCATGCAAGGTCAAAGAGTGAGATAATAAGCTGAGGATAGAAATGAGTGTAATTCTACCAGTAGTGGGTAATAATGCTGTAGCCAGGTCTATAATATTGAAGCACTATCAGCGCTGTCGCCACAATGAGCTGTTGACATTGACTGTGGACTTTCAGCCTTCAAATGCCTCAGCTGATAGAGCTCACACTTCATGTATGCATAAGTGTATTTACACACAGAAATATCAGGGAAGCCCATGCAGCAGTGTCCAGTAACCAGTGCCAGTGTGTGTGTGTGTGTGTGTATATGTGTGTGTGTGAGGACAGTTATTAATAGCAGAGCGGGCAGGTGATGGAGCGAGGTTCGCAACTCTCACGGCAGCATTCTGACAACAGATGGAGCCTTTAATACCCTCCCCTCAGATCTTTATTTAAAAAACAAACAAAAAAATTGAAAGGAAAAATGTAAAAGGGCAGGTGTGTGTTTGTCATGTGAGAGGATCCAAAAGGACATATGGTGTGTGTGTGTGTGTGTGTGTGTGCGTCTACAAGAAAGCAAAATGGCACACATCTTCTATATGATGGGAATTCCACAGGCTATTGGTGCAGCTGGTGAATTGGGCCGGCGTGCTGCTCTGCTCTCCGCACACATACACCAGTGCTGAAAATACAAAGAGGATTACTACGGTCGCAAAAATATCCACAAAGCATGTGCCACACTCCGGCACATTCTGACACAGGGAAATGAAAGGCATACAGCTCGCTCATTATAGCATCTGGTTTGTCTTGGTGTTTATGTGTTAACACCACATATGAATATCCAACGCTGGATCCACACTCTTCAGACCTAGAGTCCTACTGCTACTACACTAAAAAACAAGGAGATCAGATAAATGTACTTCTACATGTCAGGCATGCTAACATTGTCTTGGTGGTTACAGTATATTTCATGCAATAATCAGTGCCCTTGCACATGTAATAAAGTTTTGGCTAGTTTAAATGTTCTATGTCAAGCAATGTGTTTCTTGGCAGAAACACGTCTCCATGTGATTAAGGCAACATTGCTGAGGCTGAGAAGGTCTTGAGCACTATTGCTCATTCAGCTGAGAAAGAACCTCAAGATGTTTCATTTGCAGCACACTTGAGGTTGAACACAGACAAAACCTTGCAGGTGTGTGGTTCTTGACACTGCCTGACAAACCTCAACTGGTCAAATATGCCATTCTCTAAATGTGTATAGAATAAAGATATATGTTCTTTTACTCAAACCTTGTCCTTTGACCTTGTGCATCAAATTTTATCAGCTTTAGCCATTTTTTTTTAAAAGAATTGCAACAGTCTTTAGCTAAAAGCTTGTATTAGAAATTACAGTTTGACACAATAATGGAATAGTGTCAACGTGTATTTCTTCTGCATCTTACACAAGAGAAACATCTTGAGGTCATTTGTGGTTTGCCAGAGCAAGAAAAGTAAATAGAGGGTAAATTGGCAATAGAAAAAAATGTGAGGTGCAGTAGGCAATGGCCGATGGGGACTTCAACAGAAAATCATTTTTTACACAGTGATTTCTTTCCCCATGTTTTAAAGGTGGTACATTAGGAAGAAGATTTGTTTAAGAAACACAAAGTTCCAGTGCCTCAGGGGGACTTGAAGGGGTCGGTGGGTGTGTGGTTGAAGCTGGCATCAGCAAAGATGGCCAAGGTTCCCACAGTGGTGAAGATGACGAAGATCCACAGGAACATGCGGTCCACCACCATAGCCACATACTGCCAGTCCTCCTTCAGCTGGTAATTGGAGGTAATTGGACAAAAGGATGATGGGGAAAAGGGAGAGGATACATGGTAGAGATTAAATAAACAGAATGGAAAAAGAAAAAGAGAGGATGGAGGGGTGGTGTATGGAAAGAGTTGTCTGGCAGGAGGATTGAGGAAAAGACAGAAAAAGGAAAAAAAAAGTTAGTGTAATAAAAAAAAAAAAACAGAACAAACAGAGACAACACTTTAGTCATAGTCCTCTCAGCCTGCAGTGCCTCTGCGATATACGTGATGGCGTCTATCGCTGACTTAAGCTCATCAGGTAACGACAGGTAGGTACTTGGGCCATCAATAAATTTTCTTAGGTCCGTACATGCCCTCTGGCTGAAACCTGCACATACAGTGTATCAAAGGACAATATTTTTAATGCACAAAACATTATTGTCAATAAATCTCATGTTGATTCAGGAGAAAATGGAGTGAGTCCACATGAAGTGTCAACACCCAAACTGAACAAATGCACACGAGCCTGGGGAATGTTGCAACGTGCGAGCAGATGTCAGCCCGCACTAATTAAAAGCTGTAAAATAGTAAAGCGTTTATGAGCCAGGCTGCACGTCTCCTTTGCACTCCTCTGTCATTCAGAGAGGAATAAAGAGAAGGTCAGAGGAGCTCCCTGGGCTCCGTCTGCCAGTGTGGGAGTCACCGCTCTGCATCTGCTGACTGGGCTGCTCTGGCTGAGAAACCCTCTGTGTGTGTGTGCATGTTTCTGTGTTTACTTGTTGCCTTCAGTTACCAGCCGTCAGCTGCAATGAGGTGCCAGGAGTTGCTGGGGGAAGTTGGGAGAAAGTTGCTGCTGGCGTCTTCCTCATTTTATTACTCACATGTTTTCACGTGACATATAATTAAAATCCATATTTATTTTTATTCTTCACTAAAATCATATATATAAAATCAAATTCAGGAAAGAAAGCGGGAATATAAATGCTACCAAAATATAAGGATAAGTGATTGACATGATTTGTTATGCTAAAATTGGAAGGCTAGCAAGTGTTTTCTCAGAAATCCCATGATGGAAGAAGCTGAGGCCAAGGGTTGTATAAATTACAGGAAGGAGTTTAAACTTAAAAATCACTTACTTTCAGCTTCCACATGGTCCGACCAAAGAACAGTGTTACCAAGAGCAGCTTTAACTTTTATCTGTTGGTAGGTTTGGTAGAGTCACAAGAGTCATAAAGCTGATTAGTAATGTTAATTATGCACAGACATCTAGGCCCCTTTGATGTTAGCTTAGGCCACATTAGCTACTGGTCATACCAGATCACGAAAGGCATATACAGCAAAAACACCTGAATATAATGTCATTACATTCATGTTTTTTGTATTCATGTTTTATTTGTTAAGTAGAGGAATGTGTTATTTCTTCTTTCAAAAGTTATGTAGTGTCACTGTTAACACTCAGCTACTGAAGAAGCTCAAAGTATTACCCCCTCAGTGAATTCTGCTCTGATTGTCCCTGCTGGCATTTCTATGCATGGTAGTGCAGCGTGTCCTTGAGCAATGACACATGGGATTGTCCATTGGCTGCTTCCAGTAGAGAGACGTACCCAGAAGGTCTAATTCTCCTATAACCTTAAGTAGTGACAGAGCATGACTCTCTCAGCAAGACACTGCAGATAAAATGCTTGGTTGAGAAGTCATATTTTCTCTGAAATTAAAGGGAATAACTCTGGTTTATTACAACATGGGCCTTACTTTAACCTGTCACCTGTCACCTTATGATAACACCATCCACTAAAGTTTGTGCTGAGATTTGGGAACTCTGTGACATTGCTACAAGTCCAACAGGGCAAGACACAGGCAGTCAGATGACCACACAAGTTGTAAACAACAGATTAGCCATATGATCTAAACTGCATTATTTGGAGGTCAAACTGAAGGCTAGCACACCTGCTGTCTGCAAATAATCCTTTATTGTACAACTGTGTGTACACAACTATGGCAAGTGCAGTAGGTCGCAGTTAAATCAGCATGTTGGCCTTTAAATCCTGACATATATATTTATGATGGAAACTTAGGGTAACAAGTTCATAGTTTTGTCTCTGTATTCTCCTGCAGTTAAAGCTGCTAAACCTCTGGGTTTGTTTAAACCTGTCTGACTGTCTGACTACTCATGTTCTCAAGGACTGAGAAATACCATAAACACATAGTCACAAGTGCACAAAAATACACATTCAACCAAGATGCATTGCCTCTTAAGTGTAATACTTGCATGTGTTTTATGTTAGATCATGGTAAATGATATTAAACAGGATAAAACATGTATATATTTTAGATTTTGAAGTCTAAACCCCCTTAACAAGGTCTGTAAAACTTAACTTATCTCCTGCTGGTCTTCATGACCCTTGGTCCAAACAAACATAAATCAACATTATCCTCTTTGCAGAGCCAGCTGTACTCTGCTTTTCCAGACATCTGTTTACTTATGAAACACCTAACCAAATATTAAACACCTCTTTCACTTACATTTCAAGAACCTCTGACAAGAGAAATCCCAGTTAAAATGAGTTGTAGGTTAAGCAGCTCAACACGAGAGGGCAGTATGGCACGTATGTGTATAAGGAAGCATGAAACGTGTAGTGTGACCTGACAGGCAGGGCAGAGTAGAGAGCTGCTTGGTATTCAGCACACAGGAATTTGGGGGTTTACAATGCAGTGCTGCCATCACTGGCTGCTCCTGCGAGTGTGGCAGGGTGAGGAGGCTGTGACCTGAGAGAGGTGGAGCTTCATCAGATAGAGAGAGAGAGATAAGAGAGGAAAGGTAGGAGAGAGGGGGAAGAGAGACACAATTTGGCCTCTTAACCCTCCTCCCTTTTTCCCCCCTCCGTGGCTCAAAGTAGCACTTCATCAGCGAGAAGTAAATGACTATTCAGGAGACTAATTCAACTAAAACTGGCTGCGTCTGGTGCCAAGACATGCACTAAACCCAATTAAGAAGGGGTGTGTGTATGTGTGGACTCAAGAGAGATACTGCTGTCTCATCAAATTGCTCTAATAGAGGCTCCCCCTCCTTCCTCCGTCACCCGTTCTTTCACCTAGACACGCAGCGTCCCCGCTCTAATGTGTCAGAGTCGATTTGCACGGGTCATTATTATTTTAGCAACGATTCTCTGGCCGCCTCCGCTCCTTCCTCTAGACATATTTCAGTTCTCACAGGAGGTGAAGGATAGAGAGAAAGGGACAGCTTCACACTGTGAGGAAGATTTTTGAGGTGTATTAATAGAGCAGCAGGGAGGCAGGCTAGTTTAAGGATGTCACAGAGTAGCTGACTTCCAGCTAGTAGCAAAGTCTACCTGATCAAGGTCACCTATTTCCTCTGTATACAGTACAGAGACCAGGGTTAGACTGATAGACCAGTTTGTCGCCAATTTGTGTGCCAACATTGGCCCAGATCCAGCCCCTTACTCATCAGCTTCAGGGCCAGCGCTCTGTAAAACCTTTGATGGAACTCATCAGTCTAGGTTTCACTGGAGTGTTTGGTGAACTAAGGTCTAAATGCCTTTTTCTGAGGCAGTTCCACGCTCCCTAACAAAAGTAGTTCTGCTCTGTAGTTCTGTTTTTGCATGACAAACCCAAAATTTTAAATACTGCATAGTAGCTCAAACTTTGACATCATGTTAGTTTCAATTTAAAGTATCACTGCCTCAATTAAACCCTGTTCAGCTAAACCAAAGAGAGTGAAGCTCCAGCTTTTATGTCTAATATCACTAGTTCCCCAATGAGTTCTTAGCTTGCAACTGCTCCAGAAATTACAGCAACTTTTTGACAGCCTAAATTTTGGCAGGAAGTTAATCCAAAATGACACATACAGGAGATGTGTTGACCAGTGACTTTTAAGAAGTTATCTAAGTGTGTTTGCTCACACTTCTGTGTATTTAAAGGCACAGCTTTTAGCAAAGCAATGCACCAACTAAAAATGCTTGAGTATATCTCCTCAGTTTCTCAATGTAGATGACAACTAAGATACATGCATGGGAGGAAAAGGTGTATGTAATTTTGCACTAAAGGTTCTGTCTTCGAATAATTGAACAGCTATACCCCAGAAAAGTTTATTAATGTAGAATGAGAGTTGACTTTCTAAGGGCAAATGCAAGCTGTGGGAAAAACAGGAAGTGCTGGGCAGCTTGACTTCTGAGATAACCCACTACACAGACTTAAACTTGAAATTCTATGAATACTAAACACAAGTCATGCTAGATAAACTATTGGATTTCATTTTAAGGTGCAATCTAACACACCTCAGAAGTTTACTTGTAATGTGTTTTTAATCACTTCTACTGCAGGAAGTTATTCCTTTTACACAAAACCCACAGTAAAGAGAGTCAGATGTGGATTACGCATCATAAATGGATAAAGGACTTTTATGTGTAGTGCTCCTGCATATGCTGACATTATATATCATGCTTGAAAATCCCCTTTACAAAAACACAAAAGAAAAAGAAATGGTCCCAACAAGAGCTTCTGTATAAATTATATCTTAGAAATCTGCCAGTTCATACTGATACAATATGTATCTATTACTGATAAAATAAAAGGTAGTGTCTGGAGTAAGATATTAATGTTATTAAAAGTCAAACAATACATAAGCAATAACCTCAATAACATACTTTCTTACCTACTTAAGAAGGTAGAAAGCACAAACATGCTTCTGTTCTGAGATCAGTGGGAGGTTGAGCTACTGTCACTACAGTTGGCACAGTCAGTACACTGGATATTCTGAGTGAATGAACACTGACTGCAGAATGCACAAGCAGATACAATAGATCCACTTAAAACCCAAGAGCAATTTCTGTCCTCACCTGTTGGGCTTGGGGAACAAGATGGAGGAGTCTGGTTTGCGGATAAAGTATTCATCAGCCACTTTGCTGATGGCAACCTTCTTTTTCTCCCGGCGGGGCATGGTCTCCAGGGACAGGGGGGTCTCTACTTTTGGCCGCAGCATGCCGAGGTAAGGAGGAAGCATGTGGATGAAGATCTAGGAGTAGAGGAAAGGTGAAGAGCAACAGAGTTACTTCTACAATTTACAGTAAAGTCAGTTTCTCTTTCGTGTTTCTTCTGAGCTCATGCAAATGGAGAATCAAGCTGAGAGTTTTAAAACTGGAAATAACAAATGTGAAAACACTCATTCATGTATATTTCCATGCTTGAAAACCACATCGGGAAAGAGAAGGTTATTTAACTGTACTTTCCACATTCAGTTGATAGCTTGTTGGCTCACACAGACCTCCCAAATCCATCGTCTTCCCTGATATTAAAAATCCATTTGTTTGGATTCTTGTGTTATGATTTATGGGACAGCTGAAATGTACTTGCCCTGTATTTGCCTATTAAGGGTGAGAAATGACTCAAAATGTTGAATTTAGCAGTGAGATAACCTTTAACAGTTGCTGCTGAATGATGTGGGTGGGGAAACCAAATGGGTAATGCTTTCCAATTCCTCAACGTCTACTCTCAAGGTGTCCTTGAACAAAGAACATAAACTCTGGATGCTCCACTGGAGCTCCTTAGTAACAGACTATAGTTGTACTTAATTAAAATTGAAATAAATGTTGAAAATCTTCCTTTATATAATAATCAGTTGGTACTCCTTGGCTGAAGCTGCCTTTCAAAAGGATATCAAAGGACTCAATGATAAAACAGCAAATCATCGGGCCAGATGTCAGTCCTGATCAATATCATGAATGCTGTAAATGGCTTCTTCATCTGCACTTTGAAGTGCTTTGATATCCATCCTTTCAAATAACTCTCGTCTTGCCTGTATTGACAGATTGATGTCAATAATAGCCCACTGGCAAAGACCATGCTATAGCTGCAATAGTGAATGTAACATTAGGTGAAACATCTTGGCATAAAAACTGTGGTTTTATCATGATTAACTGAATTAATTAATTTTTGAATTAATTCTGAAGTAAATACATTCAATTGATATGTTGATGTATATGATATGTTTCCTTATGGGACTCCTCTGACCTTTTGTGACATGATTAGCAACAGCTAAAGGCTACGTGCCAGTACTAGAAACTTACATTCAAAAACTCAACAAGGTACTTTTGACAGAATAAATGAAATTTGAAAAATATATTTCTTGGACTAATTCAAAAATCTTGGCTGCATACACAGTCAAATAGTGAATGTACAGTGTGTTGGCTGCAGGTATGATTCCCCCCACTTTCAAAGCACAAATCAGTTCATTGGACTGACAGTAATTAATGGTTGGCCACACTATTTTCCAGTGCACCTCGTCTTTGGCTTTGCTCTTAAATATTCAACTTAAGACAGATGTTCAAATATAAACTAATCCAGATCCTGAATAATTTCATAAAACACACAGTTTTGTTCAATTCAACATGATTAAACAGGGCACTTCACACTCACTTTAAGCTTATTCTTTCTTATTGGCTCCATGTGACTCCCATTCCCACAGCTTAGCACTTCATGAGATGTGAATATAAGTAAGGCAACTGTACCCTGGAGGGATCCACATCATCTACAAAGACCTCATTCTGCAACGACAGCTGTTGTAACTCAGCCAGTGTTTCTGCTCTGTCTTTGTGGGACTCTGGCAGATCAGAGCTGGTTTCAGTACTAAAGAGCATCCAAAGCCACATCAAGGCTGAGCTGAAGGAGCTCAGAGACATAGTGATGGAGGAGGAGGAGGCGTTGAAAGCCATAAAGACTGCACTTGACACCCAAAGGACCATCGTAGGAGACCTGAGATCCTAGTTGAGTGACTGGAGAAAGAAAACGTGATTCTGAAAGCAACCATGGATGATGTTTGTCCAGACACTGATGTAGCTTTCTCTGTTGCCTTAGACTTGACCCTGATGACCCTGACAGACCCTGGTGGAGAATATAGACCATTTAACACACTTAAAAAAGGTATTTTCAAAGGGGTCTGTACCAACATTGGTAATGCCTTCAATCCAGCTTCACTGCACCTGTGAGAGGAGTCTATTACTGTCAGTGGCATAGATGATTGCTCATTGTAAAATGGGGGAGGATCATTTAAATTTGTCCTTTACATTTATTCTACAGCTGGAGACAGGAGATATTATTGACACTTGTATATTCCCTCTCTGACTTCCTGTTGCTCCCCCTTTAAAGTCTTAGAGGAGAGGATGCAAGGTTAAGTGAGAGATGAGAAATATTATAAAATTACTCAAGCACCCCAGTGGCACCCCCTTTCAAGCTGGGCATTTGGTTCCATTAAAGCTTAATAACTGCAGTGTAATTATCGTATTAGTAGAAAAATGTCACATTTTGACTGCTCACTTATATTTTCTTACAATGAGCTTATTTGGCCTTTGTTACTCATCACATACATCCCATAAACTACTGTAATGTAAATTATATATATATTTCAAAGCTTGCATGTTCTCTTTCTGATTTGTTCTTGTTTTTGTTTTTTGTTTTTTTGTTTGTTTGTTTTTAAGTGTATAGGTTATACCATGGCTTCACATTGTCTTTACATTTGTCCTATGCATGTTTAAAGTTAGGAGAGACAGAGTTTACAGTATATGGCTAACATGTTAGCATTTCACACATCCAGCAGACACAGAGAAACCGGCTTCACACTCCTATTAGCTCTGTTTCTGTTTCCACAAATAAAAATATCTGGCTCTTTAGCCCTAAATGTTCACTAGCTAGTTGCTGAAATGATGTTAATATGAGCCATGAGTAAAACAAAGCTGTAAAGCTGAGGGCCACACAACCAAAACAATGAGCTGCAAAATGCTAAAATATCCTCTGTACCTGAGTAGAACCACAAAGGTGGGTGATGATGGGTTTGTCTTTGCAGTGACAATGTGTTTCATATTATGTACTCATTTTATCCACTGTGAGATTAAAATATTGATTAGTGCAGCTTTAAAATAGAAATAGCAGTGTATTACTAGCAGGTCTGGTGTTAAGAATATGACAAGTATGAAGCTGAACATCCATACATCTGCCATAGGTAATGTTCTGTGCACTAATCTTTCCTTCCCAGATTGACACTGATCGTCTGAAGAGTAGGAGTGAAAAGAAGCAGAACCCATAATGTTCCTTTCGCCATCAATCCAGCACCAAGCAGTTCAGTTTCATTAAACCATGTAAATCACACTATATGTGTAAGAGCCTTTTTGTGGTGAATGTTCCCTGAAAGTGTGTCAGAACTCAAAGTATAGAGCTGCTGCCGGGGCCTGTAATTAGCTTCACATAATGTGCAGTGAGGGCACCAGCCACTGATGGAGGTTAATGGTATAACATGACGTTCAGGGTGCTGAGGACTGTGTCGACTTAATTCAGTAGACTGCCTGAACCTAAACTACTATTGCCTCCATTACCAAATTAACACACAAATTAACATTACATTAATTATTTCAAGGCCACAATTTACTACTCTGATGGAATGAGGCAAAACTTGTCAGCATAATATATGTTTTGCTTAAATGTAATTAATTTTAGGCTCTACATAGAGTTTTTTTTGGTAAACCCACACCCGCATTTTCATTATGATTTCTGCTCAGGTGGCCACAGTTTAATAAACTGTGCACATGAGCGTAAAGCTTTTGCATTTGAGTTCACTCATTTGCATAATTACTTGGATTAACTTGACTGTATTCATGATGTTTATGGTAAAATATGGTAGTGCAGAGCAATGACTTACCTCTGGAGAGGAAATCACATTTTACAAGACTATTTGTGCCATGTGACAAAATGTGTTACACACAAACACAAACAAATAAGTTTCCATTAAGACTTAAGGGTCAAGATGCCAAACCATCAAATACACACTCTTAATTCAACACACACATACAATCCAGTCAAACAATTTATATAGTTTATGATATTTTGTACTTGGAACTCACCTTGCGGACCCACATGGGCATCTGGTGGGTGTTAGGGGAGCGGTGATGCAGGTTAAGGACGACCACACTGAGGATGACGGAGAACGTGACCAGGATCATGGTGAACATGATGTAGTTGACGATGATGGGGACGCCCAGTGAAGTCTCAGGGATCTTATCAGCCAGCAGCAGCAGGAACACAGTGAGGGTCAGCAGCACGTTGATGGACAGACCCATCTTCTCACCTGGTGGGGACAAAAAGGAGAATATTGTTTAGTTAATTAGCATTATCTTTTGTTTAGGGGAGCTGTAATTACATCATGCTCCTTAAGGGCTGTGTTCCAACTCACTGAGTTTCGCCAGGAAAAGGTTTGTTCCTCCTTCATCTGGCTGCGATCTACTATTTTAGCAGCATCTGGCCTGTGTAATTCACCACTAATGACTCTAATGGAAAATTCATCTCCCATTCTAAGTGAAGCTGATTGGTCAATAGAGCAAGGCCTCCCCGGTGTATTCAGTTATCACTTATAAACTGTGTTTACCTGAGATAGGTTGGAGTTTGTAGACAATGAGAACGATAATGTGTATTAACGCAGTGCCTGCTCCTTCAGCGAGTAACTGTCAAAGCAGAAGTGTGTTTGCCTTGTGTTTGTGTTTACTGACTCCATCACACTGTATCACCAGAGAGCAGAGAGTTCAACATGTTCGAGTTCTGTCTTGGTTGACAAGTGATCTCTAGAAAGTGCAATGCATAAAATTATTGATCAGCAGCAAAATAAATAAAGAAAAAAACATTGGATTACTACTTAAATGTCCTTGACTTGTCACTGTATTGGAGGATTGTGCTTTATGATCATGCATGCATGTCTGCAGACTGTGCAGGAGCGCAGACCTTGAGATGTCCCGTAAGCAGAGACAAGAAAAGATGAAAAAACGCAGGGACTGGGGAAAACTTTACACACACACACACACACACACACACACACACACACAACCTAAGGCAATGGCTAAAGGGTTTCTATGTGTCCTTGTGTTATGTGCCTGAATGTGTCATTAAACATAGTCATGCAGCGTGGATTTTACAGGATGCTATGCCAAAATCTGGATTCACACTTAAGGATGGCATGGTTCAGATAAGGAAGAAAAATATTTACCACCTCTTTCTTTGTAAATTTCCAAGATTCAGGCAATACTCTGACTACTTAAAGCACCACAAATATGTTCATTAAATTAACTTAATTAGAGGTCAGTGTCCCAAAGGGGGGGCATCACCAATTTTACACATGGAGATAAGTTTAATCATCATGGGGAGTACTACTGAGCCAGTTGAATATGTCCTCTGTGACTCTGGAGGATGAAATAACCCCGATGTCACCAGAGTTATTTCTCAATTTGGACTTAAAGGTTGCAGTGGAAATGTAGGGTCCAGCATTTTTTGAGGCTGGATCCATATCAGGGACTAAAAACCTAGATATCTGTGCATCTGCTGCATAAATCTTGTCCTTTCAAGTCTTCCTGTAATAAATAGCTGGAGTGCCCCATTAATATGCATAACTCAGTGGACACATCTAAATTTCTCAGTCTCAGTCATTTGATTAACAGGGGTAAAAACGAACATATCTAAAGTTTCTACATGCAGTGACATGGATGTCATATTGTCAACTATCTAATCTGAAAGTCCCTTTATTCCAGTAATAGGATAAGTGTGTGACTGCCCAATTTAAACAGACCACACAAACACAATTAGGAGATGGCATGAGCAGTTTTAGAGAGCAACAATGCAGCAATATAATCCTAACCAGAGCTGCATCAAGCTGGAGATTGAATGCCTAACTGTCCAGATTGTCATAGTAAAGATAACTGACCTTCAGTCATTTTTACATCTAGTTCATGGTAAGCTGGTTTGTATGTATTGCTGTGTTTTGATGGTATACCTGCATCAGGAGGCAGATAGAAGTTAAAGATGGCGATGATGGTGATGAGAATGCAGGGGATGATGATGTTCAGGACGTAGTACAAAGGCTTCCTCTCAATGATCAGGTAGAAGATCATGTCCTCGTACCGATCGTCATTTATGACCTTCCTGCTCGGCCTGTGTCTGATGTGCCACTCGCCGCCCTCTGGAGAAATGTTCACATTTTAAGTATTACAAAACATTTCAATTAAGATCAGCAGAATTATTATTTTTACAGCACAAGCAACAAATCTGCATACCACAAGGGGGTCCGAACAAAAGTGCAAACACAGTCGAACTGATAAAAGACACTCCTGTGACCAAAGTCTAGATATTAAGCAAAATCAAGTATAAAGTAGCAAATAAGAGAAAATTAAAACCAAGGAAGAACTGATTCAGTGTATCATGCAAAGGAATATATCTCAATACTACTACAGAGTCATTTGCTGTGCATACAAATATTACTATTCTTCATATCTTTAACCCTTTAAACATGAAATTAGTGCCATCTACTGAAATTGAAATTTATTCAATAGTTCAAAATTTTCCCTTTATTTCAAAAAAGCTATTACCTATATTACTCCATCCATCCATCCATCCATCTATTCAACCAAATCCTCACCACTGTAAGATTCGTCCATTTGGATTTCCCGAATCTCGTTGCCTTTTGAGTCCAGTGCATACTGCAGGTCAATCTCTGTTGAGTCATATGTGTAAGAGCGGAACTGCATAGTGCAGTTCTGCCAGTCAAAAGGGAAATATGTTACCTAGGCAGAGAAACAGGGAAGAGTCAGAGAAGAGGAGCGAGATTAGCAGGAAACTAGTGGAAAGCATAAAAATAGAGGGAGAACAAGTTTAAGTGTGTGTGTGTGTGTGTGTGTGTGTGTGTGTGCTGATGCTCACCTTAACTCCACAGGAGCTGCAGTATAGAGCAGGGGGAGTCCATGTTACTCTGCCGTTACTATAAGCCTGAACATGGACGTGCAAGGCCACATCAAACACTCCATCATTACTGCAAAGAGAGATGAAGATAACATTAGTTCTTTTCTTAATTAAGCATCGTCAGCGTATCTTCACTTCAAATCATTGTATGTTACCGCCAACCTGAGGCCACACTCCTAAACCTTACACTGAAAGTAGACTGCATGTCAGAGACACACTGTCTCAGTGGTCACCAGCAGCACTGTAAACTCGGGCAGGGCCTGAGGCTGTGGTTCTTTCTATGTGTTTGTCCATACTTCCCTTCAACAGTACAGTACATGTAGGTCAAAGAGAGGCACAGAATGTGACATAACATACTGACTCGTACCATCTTGTCTCGTCCAGTCTCATATTGTATCAAATCAAATATCACATACCCAAAAAACAACAACATTGGTTGTTTGTTAAAATACAAGAATACAAGAAATAAATCTTTTTTTAATGGTCATTTGCTGACAATGCCATTCTGGTAATTTGGGAGTCAGATTAGAAAACAATAATACTGGTCATTTTGGGATGTAAAAACAAATGACTTTTAGACTTGCTGTTTATACTAGACAGGGCTGAAGGTGTTCTCTGACCTACATTTTAAAGAGGTTCAGCTAAAACATCAGGGCAGTACAACTTTTTGAAGTCACCAGTGACACGAGGCAAAAGTGCAACAGGGAGTGAGTAGTTTTGCAGTCATCTGTAGACATCAAGTCATTATTATGTGGTATCCTGCTGACTCAGTTGTACATATCAAGTAACAGCAGCATCCTCGGTTTGAATCTAGCCTGAGGCCTTTGTTTCATGTCATTCCACATCCTCTCAGCTCCCTTCCCGACTCTTTGTTCCATGCAATAAAGCAGAATTTACATAAGAAGACAGACAGGGTGAAGCTCTGGTCAGAGTGAGTAGAATCTGATTAACCATGTCTCGTATGTCTGATTATTGCAGTCACACTATCCCTTCTGCTCTCTCACCACAGCTATAGAGTACATACAAGGCTGACCACAGTCCCATTCTGCAAGACCCCACTAAGACATTTTAATTGACTTGGATAAAATGGAGGAACTTGACACATTTCACAGGACACTTCGAAGTGCAACACTAATGCTGGATGTATACAGAGCCACTTTGGCTGTTAAGCTCATAACACAATACACAACAAAGACATCAAGTCAATTAGACACATATTTAGCCGTCTGTCAGGGTGCAGCGTTTGGCTTTTATGGGCCTCATAATTTAACAGGGAGAAGCTCGTGTTCTTCAAGTCAGCCCTCCTAAAACCCTGTCCCTGTGAAGGTGCTGCTTCTGCTGCTAAAATGACCTGCATTGATCATTCACACACAGAGAGAGACAGAGAGGGGTATACACACTTTTGCATTTGTGTGTATGTACATATTTGTGTGTGTGGTTCTAAGGGAACCTGAGCTGAAGTAGCTGAGCAGTGCCATCAGCTCAGTTATTAGGGAGCCATGCTGCTTAATTGCTTATAAAGTGTTGATGAATGGAGCGGTTGGGATTTATTGGGTGTGTACTGTATGGGTATGAGGCAGCAAGAAAAAGAGACTATGCTCTAGTGTCTACATTTTTAATTTAATGCTGTGACATATAGTTTTTCCATTAGACTGGTACTGTACTGTGCTGTAGTTGGTCTGTAACCTCATGTCCACAGGCTCCATTGCATAATCTGTCGCTCACCTGTGGATCAAGTGTGACCAATACTGTTAAAGTGAAATTCTTATATGAATGTTTACAAACAGCTATATTTATCATGACATTAATACCTAATGATGCTTTTATTTTGTTACTCACTTTGGCTTTATGTACATACAGTATGTATAGCAATAGATCTATTAGTTTTTCTGCTTGAACATCCAGCATCTGGACATCTAAGACATGACTGTTTGTTCATGTTCTGGTTGTGTCATGTGTTGGGGTTTTGAATTGTTCTGGTATTTTTAGGCTTCAGTAGAGAGATGACAGGGAATGAGTGGTGTGGAAAAGAGAGAGGAGGAACAACATGCAACAGCCAGACATGATGGGTTGGCACCTTAACCCAAAGACAACCAGTATGCCCCTTACCAACATTTTTTGTGCTCTGAAAGCATATCCAAAAAACTACAGCTCATTCATGATTAAAATGGTGACATATAACTTAATTACTGTACTGTGCATAGCATATGGTCTCTATTTTGCACCTGCTTTTCTTGAACAGTGTATTCATGTAGAGGAAAAACCGTAGCATTCATTATCCTGCTGCACAGTCTCTGGAGGAGAACAAGAAATAAAAAAACACTAGTTCTGCTAAATCTTCCTAGAGGCAATTCAGTATCTATGAACATGCTTGAAAAACATCAGTTAACACTAAGTATATGTACATGTAAAGTAGTGCAGTGGAGAAAAGTGCGTAAACTGTTAAATAGATACTCCAGTTGTCCAGTTAACTGTTGAACACCGGTACACTGTTTACAATGGCAGCACATCAAAACCAATGACCAATGGCACAACCAAAACAATAAATACTTACTGATTATGACCTTGAGTGGAGGTGTAAGGAGGAGGCTTAAAGTTGAAGTGTAGCTAACAGGTGAGGATTAAAGCTGACAATCATGGATAGCTAGCTGTATAACAGGAGCAGTGGCACAGGCAGGGTGGATCTATATTAACTCTGACTCAATAAATAGACAAACACGACTTAACTCTGTGTCAGCAGAGGGGGAAAAAAAAAGGGAAATATTTTTGACATAAATGAAGCCGTGTCCAAACTTTTCATCATAAGACTTTTGCTATATTTTATTGTCTGTGATACATGTCTTTCAAAGTGGGACTGGCACATGAATATGTGTGGGAAAGTAAAAACAAAATGCTAGTTTGGGCCTACAAAGAAACCCCTGAGGATACAAACAAAAAATTTTAAAAAATGTTGCTGATAATCGAATGTCGATGTGAGTGCAGTGCTGTTGCTTACTTATTGATGAGGACAATGTCAGGCAGCCAGACCTTCCCAGAGGGGATACGCAACACCTCAATCCCATCATGCTCCTTCGGTTTCCATGACAACCGATGATCTGTCCATTCCTGTTTGAAATTTTTTTAAAAGTATAAGTAGTATAAGTTTTTTATGCATGCAGGGATGTAGAAATTATACATAAGTACACACAGAAACAGATACGAACAGAAGCAGAGACTTTGCATCTAGAAATGCATTTTGTCATTTCATCAGTTTATTTTTCATTTTTCCCCTGCTGTAATTAAATTCCACAGGGGAGGTTTTCCCTGTGCATTCGTCCCAACATAACAAAACATCATTTGCATAATTTTTTCATTTTGTATGTACTCTGTTGTTATGACTACTCCAAGTGTTCACAGTTGGTTGTTTGTGTAGTGTATTGGCACTGAGTTGTACATGAGGAGGTCTTATGTTAATAAGCTTATTGCCACTGGAGCAGGAATCACGGTTGAGTTGGTCAAAACGATGACAAATAGAAGGAGGTTATTCACTTGCATCACTGTGTGTTAATGAAGTGTAGAGGGGTTCCCCATCATGTAACTCTCTGTTAAGCTCATGTGCTCTCAAAATTTCCAAAGCCAACTTCAATTTGCAGCCCCAGAGAAACAAACATGCAGTAAAAAGCGCTGTGAAGCTCTGGTGAGAGGTGCTGACGTGAATGGACTTACCAGATTCATGACAACAATTGTGCTCATTTCTTCATTCTTCATGTTCTGAAGGGAGAATACAGTGTGTTATTGTTGCGTCTTTCCAAAACATAATAGTAACACAGTCAATATCACAATAAGTTCAGCTGCAGCAACAAATGTCTGTGCAGACATACACACAGATGTTCATATAGCACTTACACAACACTTAGAATACAGCATGGCACCTTCAATGTAGTGTTTATATGAAGTAAAATTCCATTATTTTTCTATTTTTCTGTCCTCACCACTTCTGTTTTAGAGATCTGTGAAACATGACTGGCAAATCAAACATACTGTATATGTGGGAAAGAAGCGTGAGAACAGTACACATATCTACACTGGTTGTGTGCAGCCAAAACAGGGGTGACCTACATTCAGTACTGAATCTGACTGCATCCTGTGTGTAGCTTTGCAAATTAGCTTCAGTTTTACATCAATCATTTCTAATTTCTTGCTTCTGATTCCAGACAAAAGTAAATACACAAATTAGCCCCTACATAGTATAAATTGTGGTTATTGCTGCAGCATGTTTGGTTCGCCAGCAGTTGTCCTGTAAGCAGATGCCTGTGCAGTTAGCTACAATAGCTGTAGTTACAGCCCCACAGGCTGCTGTAACTCCAGGCTGAACTCAGAGGCAAGTGTTTAAAATGATTTATGTAGAAATTAAATGTATTTGGTAAAGCTCCAAGCCTGCACTGCCTCCACAGAGTTTCCCCTCATTGCCACCAGAGGTTGAGAGGTCAAAGCAAGCATGATCCAGGTCAGAATGGCCCCAATAATGAGTGTAGGAGCCACATTTAAAAACACTGGAATGTCACTTTAAGTAGTCATCATGGCTTTTTGGCAAATATCTGGGTTTATTTTAGTTTAGTTTAATCCAGTGACAATGCATTGGCTAGATTAGATGGTTAGATAGTTACATCAAAAACAGGCTTAACCAATCAAATTAACCTGAGAAATTACTTTTTTTTTTGCAGCATACCATTCACTCTTGCTCATAATATTTTTTCACATGTTCTTTTGCACGCCCATTTATTTACATATTGTTTGTCAACACAGTTTCGGTGCTACTGTTGGTTGCTAGGGAGAATTAGAACACAGTCACACATAAAACAGCTGACAGTCATTTGAGATACTGGCTGGGAGGCAACAATGGACACACATCAGTTAATTCCAGGACAGAGTTCATGATGTAGGCTTTGGTAAAGGTGTTCACATGTGTAAATATCCACTGCAGGCAATGAGTAAATGTGCATGTGTGTGTGCATGAGTGTGTGTGTGTGCATGTGTCCAGCTGGAAGGCGGAGCGTCCCTGAGCCGGGCCTGCTATTTAAAACGCTGGGAGGAATGTCAGGGAGACAGCTGGGACAGAAGAAGGGAAGGGGGGGGGGGGGGGCAACAGACACTGACTCAAACCATCTCTCTCTCTCACACACACAAACACACAAATACCTATCTCATCACTGACCTATCGCTTACTGATACTTCCTGTAACTGTTTGAATTTACCTCCCTCAGGGCGAATGTTAATAATAACACAGCAGTTATCCAGCTGACTAGTTCTGGGCAGACGGGGACTGAGCATCCAAGTGGGTCAGTTTTCAAGATCGTTCCACTCCACAACTTAAGGACCCCGTGTGACTTCCTCTCTAGAGTGAGACTGACCTTGGGCAGAGCATGCTCTATGTAGATGCATATGTAAATGTGACACTATATGCATGTGTGTTTGTGTGTGTGTCTACTGATGCTACAGAGAAAGGAACCAAGGAGAAATGAAGGAACATATAAAGTGACGTAGTGTGCTTCATTCTGTACTCGCTTTGTACCTTTTTATGGACTCACACAGGCAGAAACCCTGTTGCTGCAAGCTGCTAAAACACTCTTTCCTAGCATGGGTGAATAAAAATACAGTACTGCACTACAGTGGCATGACTCTTTGTGCCATTTGACTCAGCAGGCCAGCAAGCACTGAATTGAGAACCAGATGGCACTCAGATATATCTCAGATATATTCACAGTTTTGAATAAAAAAAAAAAGAGTGCTCAGCATGGGGAGCAACCACTGTGCTTAAAACCTTAATAGAGACATCTGTCAGTCTGTGTGAATCAGACATGATCTTTAAAGATATACTGTATCTATCAGAGGCTAAGCTGCTCCTGAGGGAGATGAACCCCAGTTTTTCTGGCTACGTGACAATAGATGGAAACACAGTTAAATGTCAAGGAATTATTAGCAGGGGCATGTGAGATACAGGCATCCCAGTAGATTTAGGTTCTTAACTGTCACATGAAGCCCCTCAACAGCCACATTTTTAACGAGTGACAGAAACTTAACCAATAATTAAATTGAACATATTGTTCAAGATGTCAGTAAAGATTCTCACTCATGTCATTGTTATCCAAGTAAAGTTGAAGCCAGGAAAACTGTAGATTACAAAAACCACCTATGGTTCAACCTGAAATGCCGACAACACACTGTGTCTAGGTTCCACTGTGAAATGCTACAAAGCTGAAAAGATCCCAACATAGCCCAACATTTGGAAATTACAGTTTTCCTTCTGGTGCAGAGTTAGTGAAGGAGATCGATAACATCCCACTCTCACGGCTGTCCAGTAAACATAAAGCTACATCCAGATGATCTTGAAACCTGTGATATAGGTCCTGCTGAGGTAGTGATATTGGACAAAATTTGCTATTCGTGTAATGTTCATCAAAAGCCATTAAAAATAAATGTGCATTTCTTTCATATTCTTTGTGTCTGAAATGTTTTATCTGTATATATCTTTGTGAAAAGTGTCAGGATTTTGTCGCTCACCAGTCCAACGAAGGAGGAGAGCATCATACCCACACGGACCACCACCCTCTCTTCAGGGCTGGCTGCTGGCCGGACCTTAAGGTTGTAGGTGGCGAAGAGCTTCTTCATCAGAGCCTGCTCCATGTCACTGGCACCTGAATGACACATACATAGAGCTTGTGTGACATAAGATTTCCCATGTCAAACTAATACTCAGTGCTGGTGCTTTTATCCATGACTATTCCAAACCAGTGACTGTTCCATGTCCATAACTGTGTGTTTATTACTGTTATCATGACGACAAAGGTCTGGTATTCCTGGTATGCTGCTGGGAAGTTCCTACAGGTTACATTATTATTACCATGACAATGAAGATCCAGTACATATACTGCTCTACTGTACACACCTGTGGGTCGTATCCGAGGGTAAAAACAAACAACCTATACGGCCATTTTTTCGTTGAAGGACTTGTTGCACAGCATATACAATGAACCGAAACACTTTTAAAATAAAAAAGTTTCTTCCTGTGCCGTCACACTGGTGGCTAGTGGGTGTGTAGCTCAGTGATTCGCAGGCAAATGTGTGTCGTGCATTCCAATATGACAACCAATGAACCCTCCGGCTGAGTGGCAGAGTTAATAGTGCAGAGTGAGTGGATGCTTTACAGAATCAAATCTCTGGCAATTCAAACCAACACAATTAATGAAATATCCTCCCACTCCCCCAGCTCTCGAAGTAGCTGGCTAAGGATTAATTGACAAGACGGAGTCCCACCTTCTGCCTCAACACCCACTCACACTGCCTGCAGAGCCCACAGACAGAACAACAGGTACACATTCATTTGAGATGAGTGTCGGGAGGGAAAGAGAGTGGAAGTTAGGCAAAGTTTGACTTTTTGCAAAGAAGCAATGATGTGGCATAGTAATAAATGGCCAAATAAGACGTATTTCTTCTTCTAACCCACTTATTTTATTATCTCCCTTCCTGTCAATCAAAAATGTAAAAGTCTGATCACACCAGCATTGAAGACAGTTAGCAAGCTGGTTTGCTTGCAGAGCTTTTTTCTTCAATAAAACTCCAAACCTGGTTAAATCCAAATAATAACTGAAGACATTTATGTCTGTGTATTGTCTAAATTTGAGGACCCTGCAAGTTGTGTTATTGCCCATTAGCACAGTGCTGTACAAGTGACTAAAGTTGTCAATTTCCCAAAATCCAAATGCTTGCACTCTACTGCATCTTCTACACACAACTCCTCTTTTATTTCCAGCCATTTCCTCCTCAGTGTTGGAAGGTTAGAGGCATTTATAATCAGCAGCTCTGGTGACGCAGCATTCATCACGTTTGGCATGGCTGTGGCCCCAGCACGATCTGACCTGACAGGAATAAATGACAACGATCACCCAGCAAGGCACTCCCATTAGCTAGGCACAGGGATGCATGGCTGCTGATGGGGGAGAACGGGAGGTGGATGTGGAAGGCTAGAAATTAGCATCTTTTTCCTCTCTCTGCCTGGTTCAGATGACTTGGTAAACAAGGCAAAGTAAAGTACAAGACCAGAGAGATTAGATGGGGTAAGATAATAGTGAAGGGTAGTGCATGTGAAAGATGCTTGGGACTGGCAATTTGTAAGCTTTGCTTTTCTGACGCCTCTGTGATAAAGGGCAGAAGAAGAATTTATAAGTCCTCCTACTTGGAAAGACACTTAAATGTGCTCTCAGCTGTTTTACCACCTGATAACTTCACTAAAGGGAGTGCATTTGCTGACCAGTGATGAACATGATTTCAAGATAGACACTGACGGCAGTAAAGTTCAGTGTGAACTACATCTTTCTCAGAGTGGACTGAACGTGCTGTTCTAGCAATCAGTGGCCAGTTATCAAATCAACTGCCTGAGGATGAGAAAGTCATTTATCTCTCTGAAGAAATGGATGCCACTTAACTGATAATGTCTGCATATGGCTTTAGTGTGATATTTAGTTGAGTTAATAGTTGCTGTGAACAGTTACACAGGTCTTTCTGTAAAAGATAACATCTTTCCTTTTTTATTTTCATATCTTTGTTTATTCCTTCCCCGTTTTATTCCACTCCTCTTCTCTCAGTCTGATCATGACTACACTAGTGCCCTGCATAGATGCATTTTTGCTTCAGTGGATACATTTTCATCCAGTGCCACCATTAAGTTAGAATTTGTAGTTTTGAGTGGAATATCTTTACAGGTACCTGACTGGACATGAAAAAATACTTTTAAAACTATTGATATTCCCATCAGCATCAGCTCTACTTTCTGTTTGTTGCTAATTAGCAAATGCTAACATGGTAACATACAAAACTAAGATTTAATTTTGTCAGTGAGTCTGTAGGGAAAGGTATTCCCAAACACTAAAACAACATAACAAAAAGAGAAAGACAGCATGTGTCTATTAAGCACATAGTCAATTTATATTGGCCAAACCTATATTGCTAAGCAGTCTGGATTATGCTGAGCCAATCTCTGGACTTTCTCCAACTCAAATATCACTATCGTACACCTTTAATATTCCCAGAGGAAGTTACACTGTGACCAGAGGCTCAATAATCATCTTTGGTGGCTTCCAGTGTTAATCTGGTGTTTGCTGGTGGGTTTTTACTGAACATTAGATTAGGATTTTCTGTGGCAAACTACATGTGATATTTGTGTTGTAACCACATAAGAAGTATTACATGACTACTACAGTTCTGTTACATGGGTATGTTGTGTCAGCTTGTGGCTTACCTCCCAATGTACTCAGGCTGCATAAGCAACACGCCAGCAGGAACAGATCCAGGCTTTTCATAGTGACACCCAAAACCAAAACCTTCTCCCCTCTCTTCAAAACAAATCCTCAGTGGGTTAATCCAACTTGTTAATCCTTTCTTCTTCTTCTTCTTCTTTTCCAGTGCAGCTCAGTTGAAGTCTTCAGTTTAAGTTTTGGTTTGTTCAGTCTGGACTGTTGTTGTCTGTCAGTCAGGCCGGCCTGGCCAACTGCTGTCTGCTCCAATTACCTCCAAGAGGGAGGGGAGCAGTGTGTGTGTGTGTGTGTGTGTGTGTGTGTTACTGTTCACCCCCAGTGTGAACCAGTTAAGACTCTGCCCACTGGTTCTCAAACTGTGGCTGAGGTACCTTTGGAGTCCTGGTGGGGTTTTCCTTAAAGGTCCTTAACAAAAAGAGGGTTAAAATGCAGAAATATTTCACTGGAAAATAACATAGTGATATTTGATCATGATCACCACAATATGATGTTACATCATATAACATAGTTACTATGCTGAGTGATGACTGTCTTTCAGGGACTGCTGATGCCCTTATTACCCTTATATAAACAGGACATATTGTGGTATTTCCTATAATGTGGATTTTGTAGTTTTAATATAAAATGTGCTTTTATATGAAGACTTGCATGGCTATCATGTACACATAACCGCTGTAATAACCAGACATACAGAGGTGATACAGGGGCCATTATTCTCACAGTATAATGCTAACCTGATCAAACCATTTAACTGCCAAACACTGCTGTATTTTCCGAAGGCCCCTGCAGTAAAACATTTCTATCCTCCCTTTATACCCCCTACTCTTCTCGTCATGCCACTCCGCTCCCACACACATTCATCGGCTGTCCACACCACCGTAATTTATGATCCACTGTCACTGCCATTTGGTCTGCAGCCAATTTAATTACCATAGAAGCTAACTATTAACAGCTAGCAGCGAGTGTCAAGTCACACATCAAATCGGTGGTCAGGAGGGAGTGTATAGGGCTCCTGTTGGCAGTGACTCAAATTCAGTGATCTCTCCCCTAGCAACTGTTATAGATCACTGTTTAATTCAGAAGTAAGTAGTTAACTTAAATTGGATTGATTGTTTGCCCAAGACTGCTATTTTCATAGTAACAGATGACATGTAACTGGATTATAGTAATTGCATCACATAAAAAGTTGATGCAGTCACTGTAAAAACACTTTAATGCAATTATATAGTTCAATGTGATAGATGATCAATAGATTTTATTCCAAGATAGTGTCCCACTTTATTTTCTACTTTAATTATATTGAAAATTCATTTGTGTAATCACTTTCCGTTTTGTTTATTCTCCTAATTACCTCACAGAGATAAACTTTATCTTATCTGAGTTTCCAAATTAAAAGTCTGCCAATTGAAGTTCGTGTTCAATCGAAAGTAATCAAAGTACACCTTATAGCCAAAAAGTTTGTCGACACACAAACACACCCAATACACCAGTATGTGATTCTTGGACAAGTTATTCCCAAAGTATGGAGATTACTATGTTGCTGTAACAAGCCTCTACAAAAGAATCTGGCTGCAGGGATTCGTTCCCATCCAGCCACATGAGCATCAGTGAAGAGCAATACTTACTGTATGTTGAGTGATGCAGCTTGATTCCCAGTCTACATTCCAGTTTATTGCAAAAGTGTTGGATGGAGTTGAGGTCAGTGCTCTGTGCAGTCCAGTCAGGTTTTATCCACACTAAACTGGTAAAACCATTCATGGACCTGGATTTGTACACATTTGGAACTACTTCCAGACCTGTTTGGTTTGGTTCAAATGAACTGCAGGGCATTTGCTTATTGTGCTCGGTTCGTGTGGGCTACCAACAAATTTTGTGGCTTGAGAGCAAAAACAAACCAACACAGGATTTTGTGGTGGTGGATATGAGATTTTAGCATAAATTTAGCATAAAAGCTAAATCAATGTGCTGTTCATTCAAGAAAGTTATTTTTAAGTGGTTCAGTTAGGGCTGCATACTTTGTGGAAACTGAGTTATTACAATGTACACAAAAATAACTATCACGTCTGCGAGATCTGATCTGAGCTTTGTGTTTGCTGAAGATATATCTGGTTAAGAGATAAGAAGTAAAATGATCAGTGTGTGGATTCTACTTTATTTAGTCTGTCCCTGCATTGAGCTAACAGCAGCTAACAGCTGTCTGCAGGTATCAGGCTGATGTCTTGTCAACACAAACAGAGGGGATGAATTAGTAAGCAGACTTTCACTTTCTGTCCTGTCTGTGCTCAAAGTGATAATTAAAGTTGATGTTTGTACTTAGTTGAAGCATCTGCTGCTGACAGTCCTCGTATTGCTGTATGGGACAGCATTATTTCTTTTAATATGCATAATTATAATGCCCTTGGAAGTGGTGCAGGATTTTTCTTCTTATTATTTTGTCATGCTTTAGTTGTTTTGTATTTGTTAAGGAAAATAAATCCTTGGTCCAGAGTTTTATAACCAGGAAATGTGTTTAGAGTTTAGCCAATATGGTAAATGGACTGCAGTTATATAGCACTTTTCTAGTCATACTCACTATCTCACACTCAAAGCACTCTCCAGGGACCTTCACCCATTCACTCACGCATAGTAACACACTCACACATTGGAGGCAGTTTAGGGTTTAGTATCTTGCCCATGGCTTCTTTGCAGCCAGGGATCAAACCACTGACCTTCTGATTAATGGGCAACCCACTCTACCTCCTGAGCCACAACCACCAGCAGAAGCAGTAAAGGCACATGGTTCATTTAAAGTTAAAACTCTCAGTGCTCAGTTTCCACAATTCACATCAAAACTGTACTCACTCTCAGAGTCATAACTCAGTCAAATACACAAAGACAATACACATTAGATACACAGTGACTTACACTTTGCAAGAATGTGATTATCTCCATCATTAATTAACACCCATAAATTTGCTTAGAAATCATAGAAAAAAAGATGCTTACCTCAAAATCAAGTTTTTAACTTGTCCTCAAGTCAGCGCATCAGTGAGGACACAGCAGACGGGAACTGCTAATAGCTAAAACAGGCTTCAAAAAACAAACAAACACACACACAAACAAAACAGGGCTCAAGTTGGAGCTCATAGTGCAACTCTCTCAATCAATGGTGGAGACATTACACTTCCTGTTTACATACACCAAAGCATTATGGGAACTGTAGTTTAGGCCAGGTGAAGTTCAGATGTGTTGGTGTAGCTAAGTACTAAAATATATAAGACATGTAAACAGTTCTAAATGTAAACATGTACAATCATATGTCACATCAAAACATCCAAAGAAACTCTCAGGAGACCAGCATTACAATCATACAAATATATTAGTTTGTTTTATTCAATTATATCCAATAATACGTCTCCCTTGACTTTGTGTAAGTTATTATAGAAATAAATACAGATCATATTGCAAATGCAGAGACAAGTTTGGGATAATAGAGTGTTGACGAGGGTCGGGGGGGTTTAAGAGGTTAAAGGGGTTTAAGAGTAAATATTGGGTAAGGACTGTTTCTTCAAAGGTGTCCAGTAAATGATTGGCGCATGCATGCTTGTAATCCCGCCCATCTGTGATCCTCTACCTCAACCCAGGAGTTTCAAACTGCAAGTCCCATGGCTCTCTGTAGTCCTTCTCAGCTACTTTCTCCAAGTGATCCATGGATTTGGATGGTGTTTAGTAGTCATGTTATTCCACCTTGCCAGCAACAGGGGGAGTTAGTGCACCCCAACCACATTTGCATGGATATATTTATATATAGAGATATATAGATATATAATTTTTTTTGCCCCATTTGAATACAAAAATAGTGTCATTGTGGCTTTGATAGCTGGAAGACTGAAGCACTCTTTTTGCATTTGGAAGACAAGAAGGAAAGTAAGATTATGGTGATTTCCTTAAAATCTTTTCTGGAAGACTTTGTCACAATAAGTTGGATCGTCCATGCAGTACAAAGGAAAAAAAAAAAAATCCTTCAAGGATTGATCACAGAATCAACACACGCAGGTAGAAGATGTGTTTGTGTGTGTTTGAGGGAGAGACGGTGAATGAGCAGTCCACATGCTGCCGGTGAGCCAATTAAAATCTCGTTAAGAGATCGAAGGTCGGAGGTCAGTCAGTGAGTCGGTCGGTCTTTGATTGACGAGTGAGCGCTGGAGGATTCTGGGGGATCAGGAGGAAGAGGTTTGAGACCCCTCAGTACCGGTGTACTATGTTATCCTTTCTTTGTAGGCTGAGCCTTTTTGTTCAATATCCCACATCACGTAACAGGGGAGTAGATACAGATATGCATTTAAACAGCAAAATAAACACATCAAATCAACAAACACACATGAACAGACTAACAATGATTTAGAAAGGGCATTACAATGGATACCAACACTTAGAGTTTCTCATATCATTTCATTACAGGTCACAGTACTTCCACTGAGAAATACCCAAAACACAATCCATACTTTCTTTAAAAAAAAAAAAAAAAAGTACACTTGAAAAAGGGCTAAATAAACACATTTTTTTTTAGCATAGTTTACAGTGTAAAGTCACCACTAAAACATTGGTGGTGCATTAGCTTGCAAGAGGTGAAGTCCCTCCATGATCTGTTTGTAAAGGTCACCCCAGTTAGCCACATCTGCGCTGGCTTGGTGCAGGGTGCTGTGTGCAATGCAGATGTGTCCAGGGACTGTGGGTGTGCCTTTAAAAACACAGCCCCAGTTTTTATATACACATGAAGTTAATCTGTTTGTTTAATGCAACACAGGATGTGACATTAGGTGCTCTGGTTTCCAATATAAAAGCACTTTTTTTCATGAAGCAGCTAAAAAAAAAAAAAGAAAGAGGGAGAGAGAGAAAATCCGTCCGAGGACGGCGTCACTCTTTTGTCGGAGCACGTGAGCCTCTCTCTCTTCCTCCCTCTCTTTTTTGTGTTTTCTGCTGCATTGCAGATGTGGTGAAGGGACTCCACCTCAAAGTAATGCACACGCACGCGCACACACACACACACACTTAAACAGCAACCCAGCTCACAAAAAGGGCAAAGTGTTAGAAAAATAAAAGCTCTAATAAAACACGCAGTTGGTTTCTATATCAATATTAATCCTTTCTTTTTCCCACACCCTCCCAGATAATGTGGCTGCACCTTGTTAATGGAGTTTATTGCTTTCTGCCCAAGGACTCGTGCTCATTGATTTGGCCTCTGATTTATCCTCTATTTTCCTCTCTCCCCTTCTCTCTCTCTCCATACTTCATTCCCTCTCTTCTTGGATACACATAATGGACATACACAGATATTCAATCACAGTTACACAACGATTACACACAAAGACCAAAAGTGATGAGTGTGATGTATGAGTGTATCAACATGCATGCTGTGTGCACACGCTGCACGCACACACATGGACAAACATACTGCCTCCAGGTTACAGGGAAGTTGTGTCTGCAAAAGCGATCACGTAGAGGAAGTGGAACATCAAAGGGAGGATGTGAGGGCATGAGTTAGCTACACTACAGTGTGTGACACATGCCTCTCTCTCTCTCTCTCCCTCTCTCTCTCTCTGAGTCCTTCACCACCCCGGATGACCCTCTCTGCAGCTGTAATTCGCTCAGTAAGCAGGGAGGGCCCTGACTCGGGAGAAACGGGAGGGAAGGGAGTCCCCGGGGAGAGAAGTGTGTGTGTGTGTGTGCGTGTGTGTGAGATGTGCGAAGCGTGCAGCTGAATCAGATATACATCATTTAACCCCCTTCGATAACCACACATACACGCACATTCACACCTCTCTCATCTTTTCTCATATAGTCTAAAGAAATGGCGATGCCAGGCTTTCCAAAGGGCCAATATGTAACACTTAGAGCCGAATCCAGAGACATTTATCAGTGAGTTAAACGCAGTAAATTCAGCCATGGGGGTGGGGGTGGGGTTTCACTAATCAAACATGTGCTCAGATAGACGGCCGGCGAGATAAATGGCAATCTTTACATCCTGTAATTCAAAGAGAATCATTTGAAGTGAAGCCTGAAGGCCGGAGAGCAGACAGGCTGGAACAGAGAAGCTGATTCCAGACTTCACAAAGGACGTACAGCAGAGAAAAAACACACACACAAGGCTGTGGGACACACACACTCAAGCAAACTTTCCACACTCAGTAAACTCTACCTTTCTGCAACCATAAAAGTGAAATCAGTAACACTGCAAACAGTTAAGGATACACATTTTCACACTTCCTCTTCTAAAATCTTCACCCCCCCCCCACTTGAAATAATCCATCAATAACATAAATACAAAAGATAATATCTGTTACAGCTTCTGCAAAAAATACAGTATTCAGAGTAAAGATGTGGCTGAAAAAACAGGTGACTATTTATAAGATTACTCAAAAAAAAAAAAAAAAAAAAATATGGGTATGAACAGAAATTTAAATGTCACAAACAGATGGTGAATTCTGGTTGAACAGCACGCGGGTGACAATTCAAATAACAGTCTGCAAACCGGAATAAAAAGCTAATTTATCTGCATATTCTACAGTGAGATACTGATGACTGATGCATTTTTAAGAGGCCGATGGATCATTTGTAATGGATTGCATTTAATTGCTGAGTCCACACATAGTATGAGTATCTCGATAGTGAGATATGAATCCATCGCTCACTAGATGTCAGTGTTGACTGACGCTCAGTCATTGGGATTGAACAGAGCTCCTGATGGCTCGATTTAATAAATGCCATTTTAACTCAGAGTTTGAGGCAGGAAATGAGGCGACTGTAACCCTAAAAATACTGCAAACAAATCAAATCTGAATTCATGTCCTCCTCTCTACAAATCCACCTCATGTGCTATTTTTTATTATTATTATTTTTTGCATCTGTGCAGGCATATGTATCAACTGAAAATAGTACTGCTTTTATTTTGAGGGTTAAAGGGCCACTCCTGCGATTTAGTGTTGCACTTTCATAAAGTTGAGAGACTCACGAGAGACAGATGTTTGAAAGAATTTTCAAAATCAAAACAACAGAAGTTGAGATATCCTGGCTTTTAGTCTGTAGTATGGGTCAAAAACACCTGATCCTACATTTCCCATAATGCAACTCAACAATATCTTTCAATTGCCTTAGAAATGCCAACTTATTTAAAACCTCATACCTCACAGTGTGAGCAGTTCTATATTGAGTTAAAATCAGAGGAGTGCCCCTTTAACAAGCATTGTGTGCATGATTCCAACGCATTGCTTATAGTCCGAACTTTATCTAAACTAAAGCTCACATTCTTTTTTTCATCATTTCTACACTCAGAATTAATTACTTGAACTATTTTAGCCCTTAACTCTCCTTAACAGCTTTTTGCCTTTCGATTCAAAATCTGCTTGAATTCTGAAAACAACAAATATGACACATACATAAGAAAATATTGCAACATAGATTTCCCAGCCCTTAAATTCTACTATAGTAGGTGTCACAGAAATCGTGGCTCTGTCTGTTTGCAGAGTTCTTCCTCTCCTCCCATCTAACAGTATCTCTCCATCTAGTCCCAGACACTCTTAATTCTACTCTGGCAGGCAGGAGCCTCATTTAATTAAACATTTGTGTAATTACTTTGCGAATAATAGTCAAACATTGTGTTCTGGATTTAGAGATCCATAGGGGGTGACTGGTCAAATACATCAACCTGAAGGTCTGTTTAACAGTTTAATTAAGGTCTTTAGTGTGAATGTGAGGTTTTAATAGTAACTTGCTTTGAATAAATCTAAAAAGAATGGGAGTAAATCTCTAATGGGTTGCAATTTATTTAAGTGAAAGATGGTTTTCCTCGTTGCTCTCAAGTCCCTCCTATAGTTTGTTTGTTGAATCCTTTCTTTCTCCTTTTCCTTCCATCTTTCCGTCCTTTCCTTTAAGCCATCACTTAAGCACTCCCTCCTTCCTTCCTCAGTACATTTCTTCTCAGGAAAACCGAGGTAAAGTTTGTTTCATCATCTTAGGTAGCAGATTACTTTGCTCAGCAGCTCGCCTCCATTCTGCACAGGTTATCAGCCATTATTATTTACAACCACAGGTTAGAGGGGCGCGGAGGATTATGCATGGAAGGAGAAGAGTGTGTGTTCAGGAGGGAACACTGCCCACATTACCATAATTCCCTCTTAAATCTCTTTTTGTTGTGCTCATCATCGCAAATTTTCCCCCTTTAAAATCTCTTTCTTTTTCTGTTTCCTTTCTTTGCGTCGGCCCTCCTCCTCCTCCTGCGCCCTGATCATCAATCTAGCCTTTCCTCTACCTCCTGAACACACAGGACTGCCTCGCTTCAAACAATACATAAACATTAGGCAGAAACAATTACCCTGCCTAGCATATTGTTCCATGAAAGTTTGATATGAAAAATGATTGCTTTTCCCTTTGAATGGAAAGAACAAATGGCAACACACAAGACAAGGTCTCCTGAAAGAAAAGAGAGAAGAAATATTAAAACTGCTTGTTACTTTCTTTAACAGGAGAACCTACCAAATAAACTAAGTAAAATATAACACATATGTCTTTCCATTTTCTTTTTTTTTTTAAATAATCGTTCTTCTTACATTATATAATACAGCTATCAGTTTCATTATTTATACATGACTTTGGTTTTCTTATTTTCCCTCCCAACAAAACAGTCACAGAAATCATACTGGTAACAGTACAGGACTTGTGAAACGACAAGTAAAGAAGGCTTGGATTCCTCTGCATCATAACCAAAGTCTCCAGAAGAGATTTCTGCTAATTCATATGCCCACGATTACAGACAGATTAACAGAAATCTGAATGTGAATGTGTGAAAGCAAGTGATTCATGTGAAGCATTGTGTTGCACATATGAACAAATAAAGACTTGAAGGAGCACTCCAGGGATTCAATATTGCACTTCTATAAAAATGGGGAACAGATTTAAAAAAGGAATGGTTCAAATTGGAGCAGCAGAGGCCGAGATATCATGAGTAGTCCCAAGCTCCATAGCGTCTTTCATCAGACCCTCTCTGCCTGTCTCACAAATTCCTCATTGGTGATCCGCAAGGCCGTTTTGTTGCACGAAGCTCAGGACTTGGTTTTGGTTAAGTTCCAAACTTAAAGAATAAAGAGGGAATACAAAGTCTGATGAAATGTATGGGTTGGGCTTGATGTTTGAAAATGTAAAAAAAAAATCTGTCTGTGTAGAGTTTAAAAAGGTGAGCTCACCAGACCTCTGCAGCCTGCTCCTCATCTCTGCCTGAGGCGAGCAGAATGAACATTAGTGGCTGGCAACAGAACACACCCAGATCTCACATCAAAATGTTGCTGGTTGAGTTGGAAGAAGAATAAAAAAAGATGACACCTCTGGTTCTGCTGCATTGATTTTTTAAACTGTCCATTTAAGCTGTGAGAAGACTTATAGCGTATCCCAGTCCCATACTACATACTAATTGTATTGGTGTACTGTTTTGCAGTTTGCATGTCAAGTACAGTATTAACAATTAAACTATATATGTTCCAGAGTATATGTTCTTTTGTCGTTTTGGGGGTTGTTCACAAAACTGTTTCACATTCAAAATTAGTTTTAAAATTTGCAGCTCCATTTCCTTTGTGCACTGCATTGTGGGGAACTGTAACTAAGCAGCACACTCATAAATTAAGCATGTTTTTTAATATATATGTATATACTGGAAAATCTGCTTTTAAACACATCAAATAACTTAAATGTCTACAGTTATTATGTAGTAGGGATTTGAGATGTATATAACATAATCAATGTGTTGCGTGATTAAGCAAAAACTATACTAGTGCTCACAGGTTGAGTTGTACTCGTCATGACATATCACCTGACTCTGACATGTAAAATGGGTGGAGTGCCCCTTTAAAAATGGGTGAACACTGTACTCCAAAGGTGTGGGCAGAGTATTTTTGGCTCAAGGACAGTGATGGGGTAGCAATGAACCTGCAGAAACTGTTGTTATATGCACAACATTATGTTCTTTTTTTGGATGCAGTGATCAAATAAAACACATTTGTCCTGTCTATTTTTAGACAAGAGTACCACACAGAGTGACAGATACTGTGTGGGCTTCAGGCATCTGTGCAATGCATGGCCAGCAACAGTGAAAAAACCTATTGCAGTGCAATCACAAGCTATGCAGTCAGGCTCCATCAGTACCCCATCTCACTGATGATATCCTCATCATCTCCCAGAACCTGCTCACGCACACCGCCATGTCGCCATGTGTCTGCATGCATTTGTGAATGTGTGTGTGTGTGTGTGTGTGTTGATGCATGTCATCGTGTTAAGTGTGTTAAGTCGTGAGATCGTTCTCTGCGGTGGTTGCTCACAGATATCAGGGCGCTAAAGTGTGTGCGCGCAGTACACACACCTACATGCGTGTGTGTAAATGTCAGTGTAATAATGAGTGTGTGTGTGGTTATGCGAGGTGCTGAGGGAGCTCTTGGCCCCTCGTTTAAGGGTCGAAAGATTCTGATCAGCCCCAGACTCCATTAGCAGAGCCAGAGAGGACGGGAGGGGTTTTCTTGTGCCGCCGAGTGGAAAATTGAGTCCATGTCACAAACTAATCAAATCGCACCAAAGGTGAATGGAAGAAGAAGGGAACACACACACACACACACACACGCACACACACATACATACACAAACAAGGCTGACAAGTATCCAGGCCATCTCACAAAGTCGCTGACACACACAGAAGATGTGGACTGAGCAGATGGCTGCAGAACAAAAGTCTGCAAGGGTCTCTGTGACAGCATCGCATTTGCATGGCTCTGTGTCAGGCTAACATTAGCATGGAACCCCACAGGGAAATAAAAACACAACCCATTTGTAAATTGTGTGCTGCAGAGGGACGGATTTGACCATTGCACCCTTTGTGGTAAAACCAGGAAGACTTTTGCTCAGATATTTGGTTGACTGGAAGGTTGTCGCTGATGATATCTAGTGGACGTGTGGGATTTCCTTCCAGCTGGTTAAACACGCTGCAGTGACATGCTATACGATGCTAGGCGACTGTTCACCTCTTCATGGAGTTATTGCTTTTAAATCCCAGGCTCTGATAATCACAGAGGTTATTAAATAAGAAGGTGGAGGGCTGGTGTAGATGTGGGTCGGGGGGGGGGGGGGGGGGGGGGGGGAGTCTATGAAGGTAAAAGGGGCTTCCCATTGGCCAGCTCCACTCTGCCCAGACCTGCTCCTTTTCTTCAACTTTACAGTGCAGTGTTGCAGGCAGCAGGTGTGGGGGGGTTTAGCCCTAACAACCCTATTCAGGTTTCCGCTGGTGCCCAGTGGCCTGTGCCCCGTGTCCCCCGCCCCCCAACTCCTCCCTCCCGTGTCTCTGAGCGCTAGGAGGAGGAGGTTTTGGTTTTAGATTGAGGGTCCTTCTTGCCGTTCTGGAGCACAGGTGAGTCACTGGAGGTCTTGGGCGTTTTCCTGGGCGGACTCTGCTCCGCAACATCGTGTAGAGAGGGCTCCCTGTACATGGCCACTGGGGAGGGAAAAGGTCACACAGAGTTAAATTGGGTCATTGTTTGTAAAATTCCCCATTATTTTCCCATGAATTAAGAGTATTCAAAGGTATAACTGGGAATCACCATACATACATACACACACACACACAGGGCTTTGACAATGTGAACATGTTACATGAAAGTGTTACATGAAACAATATAAACAAAAAGCAAAAAGTATCTTTACACTGGATTGTAGCTCCCAAACAAAGCAAACGAGTCCCTATTAGAAGTTTATGAACAGTACACAAAGTGTAGAGCGATGCAATAAACTTAAGGATGACAATATTATGGGCAGTGGTTAAGGGTAGGATAATCATTATGCTTCGGCACAGGTTTAAAAAAAGGTTGTGTCTCTCTTAGGTGAATTAATCACTGATTTAATAAACCAGCTGTGTAAGCTAAGTGTTTATATTGTGCATAGGCCTATATCTACATGTTGCCTGCCATGTGATGCTGTTCACATGTTGCTACTGAAGCCTTTTTTTTAAACATCCAAGTGCTACAACTCTCAAAAGTCCTTTGGAATATAGGAAGAGATTTGTTTTGCATTTTCAGTATGTTTGAAATCAACAAACAATATAAGTATAGCCGTATAAAAAATAAAAATAAATCTGCCACAGTTGATACTGGACCTAAATGGTGTAAGTTTCCTCTTTGTGTGCTTGGTAATCCAGCCATGAGCATACAAGGTGTGATCAAAAAGTTCAGAGACTGTCCTTGTTGCAAATGAACAGACTGTTGCATGTTAATATGCATGCAACAGGTGCAAACAATAACTTTCATGAGTCTGTATTCCATGTTACATTACATTACGCTACGCTACGCTACGTTTCATTGTCTGGACCTGTGTCACATGGATTCTTGTGGCCACTTGCAGGTGCACATCTGTGATTTCACAATGAAGCAGAAGCAGCATCATCTCCAGGTTGCAAGGATCTCAGTCAACAGGCCTGGAATGACCCAACCTTTATGTCAAGGATCATCACCAGTGATGAGAGTTGGGTCTACACCTATGACCCAGAGACCAAATGGCAGTCAGATTGTCAACGCCAAGTTCTACTGCGCCATTTTAAGCTGTGCACCCACCTAAGTTTTTTGGCTCCCCGTGATGTCTTCCTCTTCCCCAAAATGAAAGTCAAGTTGAAGGGTTGCCGTTTTGACACAGAGGAGGAGATCCAGCATGAGTCGCAGGTTGTGCTTGATTCACTTACAGAATGGGACTTCCAGCAAACGTTCCACGTATGCCGGAACGCTGGGAGGGATGTTATCACTGCACAAGGTGACTATTTCAAAGGGGTTGGTGGCCAATTTTAAACCAGATACAGAACTTTTTGATCGCACCTAAATGCCCTAAAGGTCAAAGACTTCATTGTACTTTGAAGCACAACAACGAGCACTTAGCACCAAAGATGGAGACAGAATAAAAGCATCTCTCACTGGCCCCTGCCTCTAGAGAAACCTAGACAGGGAAAATTAATCTGTTGTACCTTCAATGAGTTTGGGCAGGAAGTGAGCAGCTCCCTTGGTCTTCTTGACGCGGTTCCCCTTCATGACCTGTCCGTCCCGGTTGATGCCGATGTACCAGGCTCGCCCCGACTGGGTCTGTCTGTACAGGATGGACGAGTAGGTCACGTAGTAGTTCTCAAATACACACTCCTTAAACTTACACTCCGGCGTGAAGTGTTCCTGAAACACAAACACAGAAGAAGAAGCACACACTTCAGGTCAGAGGAGAAGAATAACACATTTGAAGCTTCTGCCATTTTTTATCTGTTCTATTATTTATATATTTACTCTCCCAATTCCACAGGCTCAGCTGGGAATGAGCGGAAATGGGCCCCACATTTCATTGTGACAGGGCTACAGGAGCATCTGGGGGTGCATCAACGAACTGCACACACACATACACATGCACACATGGACAAACTCATTCCAGCATGTGCACATGCCTGTTTGCAACATGGACAAAGTGGTTTGTAAGCCGGGATGCCATAACTCAGCTGTTTCAGTTTACCTGTAACAAACAACAATCAACTGGATCCTTCACCCCTCTCCATAGTTTAACGACCCGCTGTCGGCCTTCAGCTCTCTCTCTCTCACACACACACACACAAACATACACGCATAGCTCCGCATTAGATAATACGTCAACACCAGGACCCCCACCACCACCACATCTCTCTCTCGTTACAGCTCTCACATATTCCCTCTCTATCTCATATTCTGCCTCTACCTTCTCCACTCCATTCCCTCCATCCTCCGTCATTTGGTAACCTTGTCGAGGAACAAACCAATTTGCAGATTGATTTGGAGCCTTGATGTGACGAGTGAGCAGAAAAGGCCTGAATAAGGAGTTTGCTCTCTCTCTCTCTCACTCTCTCATTCATTTCCCCCTCTCTCACTCTCACTCTCTCCTGTTCTCCGTCTTCTATCTCTTCTCTCTCTCCCCTTCTCTGCTTGTCTGCCACCGCAGGCACAGGGCCTTAACGCCTGCCTATATCCATTGTACCACACATAAACAAGCTAATTACATTGACTGTATCGCCCATTCTTTAATTACACATTCATTCACTTAGGCAGCCATTCATTTCCTCGCCCACCTATTAACTTCGCTCTAATAGCACAGAGCGAAATCCAAAGGTCTGGAGTCTCTTGGAAGGTGTAATCAGATTGCTATCATTAACCGTGTTTGTATTGCAGCGTGATGCGTCTCATCTTTGCTGTGTGTGTGTGTGTGTGTGTGTGTGTGTGTGCAGATTTGAGGGGAACTTTTACAGGATTAAAGTCTGCTTTGTAAAGCCTGATCACCAGCTCACACACGCTGCAGACAGACGTGCTCAAAGTTCATTAATTGATTAATTACGTGAATTAAACTGAGTCTGGCCATTTGAGTAATGTGTATAGTGTGTGTGTGTATAAATGAGTGTGTGTTGAAGCTGTATCATTATCAATCTATGACCCACCAGGTGCAAAGGAGGGCTTTTCGATTAGCCATTATCATCCTGGGAGACCACCACAAGCAAGCAACAGAGGAAAGACACAGAGGATGGATTTCTACCAGCAGGCAAAGTCTGATTTTCTAATGAATGCAGAATATGTTCTGTGGCCGTCTACACTGTTTTCTACTGTAAAACCATACGGGGCAATTCAAGTTTTTGTGTGCTTTTGCAGATTAAATACCAGAAATGAAAAGATCAGAAGGTCATCCAGTGGCACAAATTTGAAGAGACATTAAGATAAAATCATTTTAACAAAACCACTATTGATGAATTTTGGAAATAAATGTCATATTACACTGGAAAAATACAATATTATACAACCCTAGTGATTATGTTGTACATGGTTTTGGAGGATTTCCAGACTCTGGAAATCCAACAGACAGGTTTCATTTTCATACTCTGCCATATTCTACCATAACTGTTGAGACACTGGTTTCTATGTGTCTACACAGCAAATAAACAGGGGTTGGCCAGATTTTATCTGAATCATTGTAAACATGTTTCTCATTGAAATGATCATGCACAAAAAGCACATTTCAAATCCATGTTCAAAGCTTACATACGGGAGGTGGTAAAATGTGACCTACAGTCAGTGAACATGATTGCACAAGCAACAAACATGGGCAAAAATCAGTTCTGCTTTCAGAGAATCATTCATTTATGACTTCCTCCTTGTAAAATACACCTTTAATATTTCATGTAATTTGACTCAGTGTAATGGCGCTACACTGACTGAATTCCCACCAGGAGGAAAACACAAATATTTCTGTGCTGTTGCTATGCATGACTGCATGAGTACACTCACCTCTGCACACAATACAGTGAGTTAATGTGAGTCGTGTTTTGTGTTTGGTCTGTCAGAGGAATATTTCCCAAACTTTTATACATTTTTTCATTTGGCTTTTGTAAATGTTGTAAAAACTGCTACTGTATAGGAAATTTCAATGATATCACAGGTCCCACCAAACTGATTTTAATTAAACAAGTCTTTTATGTTGGCCTGAA